>NW_028243272.1:0-10657 GCF_964263255.1 Lissotriton vulgaris | reverse complement strand
CACCCCGCGCCTTCCTATGGACGCCATATCATCTCCGCCCGCGTGTATGACTATTATGTCCGTATGGCCAAATGCTCCAGATCGGAACGCCTGATCAAAATGGCAAAACACCTCTTGCCATTGTAGACCCCCCACCCCCAACCAATGGTGCATAAACCCTGCAGCCTTTTGTGATTCCTTCAGACTGGACCCACGGAATTGCTGCTCCACTTTGCAAATCAAGGAATGCCCACGCCAACATATGTGACAAAGCGTCAGCCACTGCATTATCCACCCCTGGTACATGTTTGGAAGAAAAATGCACGTTATGCAACAGACATAAATGAATGAGATACTTTAGCAACCGCAGCACCCAACGACATTTGGCGCTTTGATTATTTGTGGCCATCACCGCAGACATACTATCTGACCAAAAAATAATTCTAGCATTAGCAATTGATGCCCCACAGATGTGCGGGGCGACAATAATGGGAAACAGTTCTAGAAAGGTAATGTTGCGTGTGAGCCCAGATGCAATCCAGTCCCCAGGCCATTGTTACATTCACCTCCGAGAGCCCAACACTGCCCCAAAACCAATGCCATCTGCCACATCTGTGTAAAGGGCTATCTCTATATTGCTCTGACCTGATCGCTGCCAAAATAGTGTTCCATTGAAATTTTTCAAAAAAGTCCTGTCATGTTCTCAAGTCCTTTCTGACCTCCTCAGACAATTTGGTATGGTGGTGCTTCGCCCGTAGTCCTGACATTGCTCGTGCTATGTTTTTTGAAAAGACTCTCCCCATCAGAATTACTCTTAAAGCCAAATTCAATTGCCCCACCAACACTTGCAGTTGATAAAGTGTAACCTTTCTGGCTGTTAAACAGGCAGTTATCGCCTCCCTGAATGCCCGCACCTTTGCCTGCGGCAGCCTGCACTGTCCGGCCATGGAATCGATCTCAATACCTAGGAAGCATAAACAGGTGGTTTGGCCCTCAGTCTTGTCCTCAGCTAAGGAGACCCCAATGCCCCAGCCAACTGTTGGAAACCTTGCAAGGCCCTTTCACACGCCTGGTCACCAGGGGGACCCATGAACAAAAAATCACCAAGGTAATGCACCACATCATCCGATTACACCAAGTCCCTCACAGCCCACTCTAAAAATCTGCTGAACGTCTCAAACACTGAGCACGCTATGGAACACCCCATGGGCATACATCGATCCACAAAGTACTTATTCTCAAAAGTGAAACCGAGCAAATGAGTGTCCTCTGGGTGAACGGGCAAGAGGCGGAAGGCTGACAGTATGTCAGACTCCGCCATCAAGGCCCTCCTGCCTAATCTCTGTACTTTTGCCACAGTGTCATCGAAGGTAGTGTATCGGACCGCGCATAGAACGGGTCTAACCCATCATTGACAGACAAGCCAGCAGGATAAGTAAGGTTGTGAATCAATCGGAACTTGCCTGGCTAATTCTTAGGCACCAAACCCAATGGCGAACATACCAGGCAAGCCCATGGTGGGGAACTAAAACCAGCCACCCTCCCGGCATGCACCTCCTTCATGATTTTGTCTCGAACCAACTCCTAATGCAGTAAAACTGACAACTGATTTTTTTGGAGGGACTGATGTAGGAGGCGTGTGCGAAGGAATGCGGAAGCCATTTCTGAAACCATAGTACAACATATGAGCATCCCTGCTGTTTGCATAACGCCTGAGGAGATGAGTGAGAACATGCAGGCGAATTGGCATAGGGAGTGTTGCACCATTAGTTCGGCGGCAGTCGCCCTTTGGAGGTTGTTTGTTCCCCGTGCTTGCCAATCTTTTTGAAACATTTGATCTCTGGATGTCCTTGCACTCCGCAGAAGACTCAAAGGTGCTTAAACCTACATGCTGCCCTCTTGCTACACTCTTTCCTGTTATAGTGCCAGCAGGCCAGTTTTTTGTCTCCCAAGGTTTTGTCGAATCGAATGGACTGAACTGCCCTCCCTGGTGACTGTGAAATCTGAAACTCTGCATGCCAAATATTGATCTCTATGTGGTCCCAAGCTATCTCCGGGCTAACCGCTTTCATCTGACGAAACTTAGTCTCGTACTGCATCCAGCCTGAACCTGTAAACAAAGAGGCTGCCCCATGTATGAGAGACATGTACCCAAATAATTGTGGGGCCAATGAAGGAGTTTTCTCTAAAAGAATGGCTGCATAAATGGCAAACCCTGTCACCCAGTTTCGCAGGGATCACTCTACCCAAACAGTTTTAGACTTCAAATCAATCACCTTGCCTGTTCTTGGCCTATTGGGGACCACCCCCGCATTGATCAAATCAAAGACATTCACAAATTCCCCTTTGTGGATTTTCTCTTGAGTCTCCACTGGAACATGCCATGAAATGGCTGAAGAAGGGGCCAACACCAGGGTCGATGGTCCAAATATCAAAGGAGACACTACAGGGGTGATTGGACTACATGTTGCTAGGGTGGAGGGAGGCTGCACCCCACCTATGACTCCTGTCACTGGAATCCCCTTGGGCTGTGCCCACACCTGCGCTGCCACTGTACCGAGAGCTACCGGGAGTGATACCTGCCCCGGTGGTGATGACACTGGTGACCCCTCTGGCAATACTGGAACCTGGAGTGTCGGCACACTTCCTGCCACTCGAAATCCCCTTGCAACCCCATGGATATGCCTGGCACCTGCGGGGGCGGCACCAGCGACCCCCTGGCAATCACTGGAAGCTGATGAGCGGGGGAGCTCCCTGACGCTTGCGTTATCACTGGTGCCCCGCCCACCTGTGATGACGCTTTCGCCGCCGCTGTCCTTGAAATTCCCAAAATACTGTGCCCCACCACGCCCACATTCATGTTCATTACAGGACCCTGCGCTGCCTGGTCCAAACTGGGAGCGGCCTTGCTTTGGGGAATTGACTTACCTCTTACGGTGGCTGTTGCCGCAGGCTGTGCGTATTGACCTGTTGCTCCTCTCTATAACAAGCTGGGACCTTCCTCTGCTGCTGGGTAATCCCCCTTGTGACGATGTCTGGTTCCAGAGCCAACTTTTGCAGCGCCACCTCCATACTGTGCCGCTTTGCTGCCTTCCAAATTTCACTCAGGGCAAGGAAATCCTCATGTGATGCAGGTTTTCCGGCATTTGCGCGAGCAAGCTTCGGCGCCATGCTTGAACCTACTAATAAGATAGAAACAACATATCATATATCACACAAAAATGGTGGAAGAAATACACGTTGTGGGTTCCACTACTATGCAGATAAATATTTGTCTTCTAGATATATATAAAATTATTATTAATATATATATTTTTTGTAATGGCCTTATTTATTCTAATATGTGGTATTCTATTATGTGGTAGGGACCGCGCATAATAAGTTCATTACCCTGGAGGGCTTCATAGGGAGGCTTCAACCCAAGTAGATGGTAAAGGCCAAGGGTTGTTTAAGATAATGAGCTTCAGGCAACCTATGCAAGCAGCATCTAGAAGGTTAGTAGGGCCCCATATCACCAACCATCATGTGACTACACTGATTACTGCCCAAACCACTAACTTTAATGGCTCCTGAAGGGTATTGAAAGAGGTAATATACTTGTGGAAACAATGGTGCCAGGAAACCAAAAACGCAACTGAAGCCCCGCCCATCTTGCCACCAGGCGGCCGATCAAAATGCCCACTGCTGCTCCAAAGCGCCACAAATCGCAGCACCTATCCCTCCTGCATGAGCATGCCACTGCCAAACAGGGGACTCCGCGGGACGCGCACCCCGGCTCCGCCCACACTAATCAGCGGCCCTCTGCACCATGCTGCACAATGCATTGCGGCATGCGGCACATCGTGCGCCTCAAACACTTACAAGACGCTGCAAAACTGACCTCAGCAGCAATTCCCCTTAATTTCTCGTCATCATTGTTTTTTTTTGTTTTTTTTAAATACCGAACGGCAAAGGGGATCGAACCCTGCCTGCTACGACCGACCAGCCAAACCTAGCCGCGATGCCACGATCAGAGCGCATTCGCACGTCTTAAAAAGCATTTACAATGCAATGGTCTCGGCATTTTTAAAGTTAGAGCTATTGGCATTGCTCATGACATTATTTTTATTTATGTTTTTGTTTTTAAAACATATAAATAAATGGCATTGTCATTTACAATGCCAATAGCTTAATCGCTCGCAAATGCGAGACCTATTGCATTTGCACCCATACACAGAGCCACACACACACACAAAGCCACCCACACACAGATACAGAGCCACGCACACACACACCGACAGAGCCGCGCAAACATACACAGACAGAGCTGCGCACACAAACACAGACAGAGCCGCACACACACACACACACACACACACAGGCAAATCCACACACACAAACAGACAGAGCCACACACACACACAGACAGAGCCACACACACACACAGACTGTGGTAGGATGGCGCGGTGCTGCTGTGGAAGAATGGCGCGGTTGTGCTGTGGAAGGATGGCGCTGTAGTGCTGTGGAAGGATGGCGGAGTGGTGCTGTGAAAGGATGGCGCGGTGGTGCTGTGGAAGGATGGCACAGTGGTGCTGTGGAAGGATGGCGCGGTGGTGCTATGGAAGGATGGAGAGGTGGTGCTGTGGAAGGATTGAGAGGTGGTGCTGTGGAAGCATGGAGTGGTGGTGCTGTGGAAGCATGGAGTGGTGGTGCTGTGGAATCATGGGGGAGTGGTGCTGTGGAAGCATGGAGGATTGGTGCTGTGGCAGCATGGGGAAGTGGTGCTGGAGAAGGATGGCGCAGGGGTACTGTAGAAGGATGGTGCGGTGGTGCTGTGGAAGGATGGTGCTGTGGAAGGATAGAGTGTTGGTGCTATGGAAGCATGGAGTGGTGGTGCTGTGGAATCATGGGGGAGTGGTGCTGTGGAAGCATGGGGGAGTGGTGCTGTAGAAGGATGGCGCATTGGTGCTGTAGAAGGATGGCGCAGTGGTGCTATAGAAGGATGGCACAGTGGTGCTGTAGAAGGATGGCGGTGGTGCTGTAGAAGGATGGCGGTGGTGCTGTAGAAGGATGGCGCTGTGGTGCTGTAGAATGATGGCGCTGTGGTGCTGTTGAAGGATGGAGCGGTGGTGCTGTGGAAGGATGGTGTGGTGGTGCTGTGGAAGGTTGGCACGTGGTGCTGACAGGTTGGAACCATCTGTGGTAACTGGAAGGCGGCTTTGCTTCTAAAGGGTTGCACACAGACCCTGCTTATTTCTCAGAATCAAGCCAGATAAAGCTTTACAATAATTATGGAAGAGAACAACTCGAAATCTAACCCAAATGAACATAGCAAACGCAAATTCCATTTAAATACGTATAATGTTACAATTCAGATGCACCAGGAACGTAAACATACATTTAAATGCTTGTTCTACAATGTACATACATGCCGCAATCCCAGAAACACACACTGCGGGTCGCGTCCTCCGTGCCCCCTTGCAGCAGCTCAGTTGGCCGAGAGCTCCTGCCCTGCACAGAAATCCCCACCTCTCCTCACCTCCATTCCCCTAAGCAGATCAATGTGGCCCCCGAGCATCTTCCTGTCGCCTCTCGTCCTCCTTGCTGTCCTGAAGCAGGGTCCAGTCCCGATACCCCTGGAAGAGATCTAACAGTGCCATGAAAAGTGCGTGCGGCCAGCTGTGTCCTTTGTGACTGTTCTCCCAGCCCTCACCCTCCCCGAAACCGAAAGTGAAGCTGTTGGGAGTTCAACGTGGAAGAAGTAAACAGAAAACCGGGGGGGAGGTGATGGTGGGTAGGGACAGAAGGGAGTGGAGCGGCCCGCATGGTAAAACATCAAGCCCCAGAAAGTAAAGTTATTCTCACCCACTTGCGCACATTTCAACTCGCCTTCAGTTTAAGATTGAAATTGCGTCCACCCTCCCCATTATGCGTTGCGTTCGATTACTAGAGGTTTGTATAGCGCTGTGTTAACGTTAATGGAGCTTCGAGGCGCCACCGGGTTCATGCAAACCGTTTCTCTTAGCCTTAAAGTGGGCCACCAGCCATGAATTACTTTCTCTACAACGACTAACTCACACCCATTAACTTCAAAAAGCTCACTGGCCACCATCTTTGGAGCAATTTGAAACCATAATATTAATCCACATTTGTAAAGCGCAAACACACACCCGTAAGGGTCTCTAGGAGAAAGGAGACGGGAAGGGGTTGGTGGGAGGGGAGAAAACACTTCAAGCAAGAACTGCAGAGGCGCATACACAAGCAAGCATCAGAAGACAACACTTGAACGTGCCCACCCAGTCCAGACCTACTGCAGCGGGACTGAGAAGGAAATGGATGCTGCACCATGTGCTAGTGTGTAAACACTAATAGTGCTCTGGGCAAACCGCACCGCCCCTAGGCCCTGGTGCTCACAACTAGTTACATGTATCGTGATGTATTCCCGCGGAAGAACAGTAACATGAGGGCATGTTCACAGTGTGCCCCAGCCACCTCGGGTCTCCCAAGATGGTGGGGATCAGTGATGAGGCTGGTGCTAGGGGTGCAGACACAAGCACCCCGAGCGGGGGCGGCACAGAGGCTCATGCCCCATCCCGGCGGGGGACTCCCCAAAGCCCCAGCGGGTTCTGCTCACCTCCTATCCCGGCTGGCGCTGGGGAGGCTCCGGGATCCCCTTGCTCCCTCCTCCGATGCCCGGTCCCTGCAGGTCTGTCTCAGCCCGGGTTCACTCAGTGTCTGGGAGCTGCCTGCCACCAGTCCCGGGGCTGTGGGTGTGCTGCACCTGCCTGTCCCAGGGGCGGAGGGGTATCTCTGAGTAGGATGGTGCGGGCTTTGGGCTGCGGGGCACTTGCAGAGCACGTGCCTGTCCCACAACGCTCAGTGGCTCGCAGATCCCGCCCCAAGCTTTCACCTCAGCTTCCTTCTTGTCCCGGTCTGCGCATCACTGCCGGCCGTGTGTGCAGCTTACAAACAAGCACAAATCAGGGTCAGTAACGCCGCAGCTCTCCCTACCCCTAACAAGTCCAGACACCGACACGGGGTGATGGTATTTTTATGTATTTAAAGCGTTTTTATATAGCACGGACTGTACCCGAAGGCGTCAGAGCGCTTCACAATTGGAACAGTAATGATACATGAAAAGATTACGAGTGAACAAATTACAAAAGCAGACGTTAAGTTACATGAGGCAAAAGTGACAATTATGAGCAAACAAAATACAAGAGGTAGCAAAAGGTACATTACAGGAGGAATAGACTGGGACCTCGGTGAGAGGGATTGTGTAATGCCTACCACTAGAAAAGGGGCAGGGCTTAAAAAAGAGAGAAAAATGCCCCGAATCTGCTTAAGACGGGGTCTGAACTGAGTGACGCCCCTCTCCTCCAATGGCTGGCCAGCATTTACTCGGCCAGCCAATGGAGAAGAGGGGCGGGTTCAAGCCCCCATACTGCAAAATAATAAAATCTCGGACTCCGCCCACTGCGTGGGACGCTAGTCCGCGACCTAAAAAACAGGTGTAAAATACACAAAAGCGACTATGGAGCGCGTGCTCTAGCCACGCCCCCAACTTGTGGGACACCACTCGGTTAATCCCGTATCCCTTTCAGCCATTATTAACTGCAATATGCAAAAAGGAATATCAAAACAACTATTAATGTAATTCAACCCCACAGAGTATATATATATTCACTGAAAAAACCATAGGTTTCACACCAGTTATAGTTAGCTGGATATTTTACTGCCATTAAACCATTGAAATTCCCACGTTATAGTTAGTTGGACTCACTACAACTTGCGCGCCTGCAATGCACTGCTGATGACGTCACATATTACCTCACTCATGACATGGTCAGTGACGTCACTCATGACATCACTGATGACACCATGAATTTAATAGGTTTTTTAAATGCTAATTCCTAACTATAACTGGTGTGAAACCTATGTTTTTTTTTTCAGTGAATTTCATAGGTTTTTTAAATGCTAATTCCTAACTATAACTGGTGTAAAACCTATGGTTTTTTCAGTGAATTTCAAAGGTTTTTTAATAGAAAATTTCTATAGCTATGAAATGTAATATTTTTTAAAATGAATCCTATATTGTATATTTATATAATACTATTTTTTTATTTTTTATTTTTATTTTTTATTTTTTTTGTCCCGTAGCGCTCCTGAGGCACGTACCGATGCGCTTACCGGTAAGCGCAGTTTTGCCGCGCCCCGGTTCGCGTACCAGTGAGCGCCCCCTTAGCGCTATTGCCGCGAACAAAAACATCACCGTGATGTATCCCGTAGTCGCGTGATGCGTGTTATGAGGCACGGCGTAAGCGCACCCGGAAGCGCCGGAGCACATACGATCGCGCTACGTAAGCGCCCCAGGGCGCGCCCTAACACGCCTACGCTATGCGCCCCCGGGCGCGCCCCGGGGCGCGTAGCATAAGCGCGTCAGGTCATGTGACCTGAAAATAACACTTTCCATTGGTTCAGAACACTTTTGGTTTCCAAATGATGAAAGCCCCCACCTTTTTTCCTTATTCTGTCCTTTGACTGAGGAAGACCTGTTTGGAGATCTGTGACTAATATTTGGAACTTTAAAATGGCTACAGTAGCAGCAGCAGCTGGAGCATCTGCACCACCACCACCACCACCACAAGGACCACCACAACATCACGTTGGTGGTCAAGAAGAAGAGGAGGAGGAGGAGGTGGAGGAGGAGAGAAGGCAGACAAGGCATTTCCTGCCTGAAGACAATGCCCCATATAAACCAAAGGAGCACTTTATATGGAAGTTTTTTCAAATCCCAAGAGGTGCAAAGAAGGTAAACGCTGCAAAGGTGACTTGTCTCATCTGTGGCGCTGTACTATCTAGGGGGAACCCTGCCAAAAAATATTCTTTTGGCAATCACACAATGATTCGGCATATGCAACGATTGAACCCCAATAACTATTCTGCAGCAGAGGTGAGAGAACTGTGCAGAAACCTTCCACAATCGTCTGCCAGCACCTCAACAACCAAAGAACCCACTCCATCGGGTCCAGAGGCAAGGCAGATGGTTCCAAACATTCAAACTAAGTTTGGTGGCTACAAAATCGTTTGCATATATTGTGGCAAAACCATTACTTATGGTGAGAAGAGTATTACCCTCATCAACGTTGCTGGTGATAACCACAAGTGCCCGAAGAAACCCTCATTTTTTTCAGATTTTTTTTTGCTCCAGTTGAGCCGTTTATAATTCCCTGTTTTTTGTTTCTCCCCATAAAAAATACAAAAAAATATAAAACTGTTCAGAAAAGCCAAAAAAGTACAAAATGTTCAAACAACAATAAAAAAATATAAAACAACAAAAAGAAGAAAAAAAACAGTTCTTTTTAGAACTACCTCCAATTTATAAAAAAAGTTTTTTTTAAACTCTGTCATTCTTTTTTCCCCATGATACGCTCCCTGGTCCGCTCCCCGGTGCGCGTACCGGGCGCTCCCCCCGCGCAAATCGAATTTTTTTTTTGTTTTTGCCCCGCGGTGCCCTTTTATGGCCCCCACATCAAACCTAGGGGGTCAGGGAGGGTCTACCCTGCCCCCTTCTCGTCATTTCCCCCTTTGTTTTTGCCACTTCTTGTGCCTCGATCCTACCGAGACACAAGATGGCGGCCGCTCCGGACTGTTTGGAATGTTGACAGACACCCGAGAGCCAATCAGGTTTCCGCGCGCGAACTCAAGTAGCGCGCTGGTACACGCCCCGGTGCGCGTACCGGGGCGCGCTTATAGATATATATATATTTTTGAGCCTAAATTACTCAAAATCCACAGGAGCACATATCTTGAGACATAGCAAAGGCACATCGGGCTACCAGTCCCTACAATTTTGCCAAGTTTGGTGGAAATTCATTCAGCCGTTCGGGCTAAAAGTGAGGTCGACCGCCCTATGGAAATTAACATGGGGAAAACATGTTTTGGGACCCCCCTTTTATCTCGGCCCCCGCTTGACGAATCCCCCCCAAACTTTCAGGGAAGGACCGGAGCCCGCAAGGCAAATTTGAGGAAATTTTCAGGCAGATTCCTCAACCGGCGCCAAAGTTATTCCCAATAGAAGGTTGCGATTTTCCTATTGAAAATAATCCTAACTATAACTACCTACTGGTAATATATATATATAAATTGATATACACACTATTTGTTAATTTAAATATCCCGTATTTTGCACTATACTCCTATAGATAGGAGTAGTATGTCTTTCATTTTCATGACACTTTGACATCATGTGACTGGGCGGGCTGATTTGGTGTGCACTGCATTATAAAATCAAAAAATTCAAACTGGCTCACTTGCATGTGAACAAGGCCTTTTCAAGCCCGAAACGCGTAGTGCCCTCTTGCCTACCGACAATTTTGCAATAAAGAAAGAACCTGTGAAGCGCATTTGGTGGTCTGTCTCCTCTGTTGCCTTGCCGATCTGACTCCCGTCTGACTCGGAAGTGGTGTTGTTTGCAGTTTTCGCATATATATATATATATATATATCTCTGCCACTCCACTCCACAAGCAGGATGCAGGCGCTCTCTCCTCACGAAAAGAAACGTGGAGCACAGACCCAAGTAGGTGTAAAAGTTAGTCGGTTTATTGAGCTGTTACTCAGTCGGCCATTACGCGTTTCGGTACTGACGTACCTTGATCACATATATATATATATTATTTTTTTTTTTAAAGATAGCA
>NW_028243271.1:0-41000 GCF_964263255.1 Lissotriton vulgaris | reverse complement strand
AACGCATACCATTACAACTACCTACCATTACAACGCGACCATTACAACGCATACCATTACAACGCATAGCGCTTAGAGGTGCTGGATAGTGGTAAGTATAATTTACTATTCCAACTCCAGTCCCCGTGGACACTAGGGAAGGTGTTGGATAGTAAATTAAACTTATTCCCTATCCTAGAGCGCCCCCCAGCGCAATGCGTTGTAATGGTATGCGTTGTAAAAGTTGCGTTGTAATGGTAGGTAGTTGTAAAAGTTGCGTTGTAACAGGTGTATACCGACTGTTGGATGTGAATTATGATTTTGTCAACTAAAATAAGTGTGTTTAAAGTCATTTCTGTGCCCGAAACGGGTTAAAATTGAAGCTTTTGAATAAGCAAAACTCTGTAAAAATTGCAATTTTGGTCACTGTGAGGGTTTAAAAAGTGGTTATTCAACATGAGGCACGATCCAATTGACATTTTGAATCATTTTTTGTACAGTCCAAAAAATCAATTTTCGGATGAAAAACGATGACTCCGGACCTGTCGAACGATTCCAAAATGGTCAATATAGATGAAATTTCAACATTTAATCTTTTGACTCTAAATGACTGTTGGATGTGAATTATGACTTTGTCAACTAAAATAAGTGTGTTTAAAGTCATTTCTGTGCCTGAAACGGGTCAAAATTGAAGCTTTTGAATAAGCAAAACTCTGTAAAAATGGCAATTTTGGTCACTGTGAGGGTTTAAAAAGTGGTTATTCAACATGAGGCACGATCCAATTGACATTTTGAATCATTTTTGGTACAGTCCAAAAAATCAATTTTCGGATGAAAAACGATGACTCCGGACCTGTCGAACGATCCCAAAATGGTCAATATAGATGAAATTTCAACATTTAATCTTTTGACTCTAAATGACTGTTGGATGTGAATTATGACTTTGTCAACTAAAATAAGTCTGTTTAAAGTCATTTCTGTGCCTGAAACGGGTCAAAATGGAAGCTTTTGAGTAAGCAAAACTCTGTAAAAATGGCAATTTTGGTCACTGTGAGGGTTTAAAAAGTGATTATTCAACATGAGGCACGATCCAATTGACATTTTGAATCATTTTTGGAACAGTCCAAAAAATAAATTTTTGGATGAAAAACGATGACTCCGGACCTGTCGAACGATCCCAAAATGGTCAATATAGATGAAATTTCAACATTTAATCTTTTGACTCTAAATGACTGTTGGATGTGAATTATGACTTTGTCAACTAAAATAAGTGTGTTTAAAGTCATTTCTGTGCCTGAAACGGGTCAAAATTGAAGCTTTTGAATAAGCAAAACTCTGTAAAAATGGCAATTTTGGTCACTGTGAGGGTTTAAAAAGTGGTTATTCAACATGAGGCACGATCCAATTGACATTTTGAATCATTTTTGGTACAGTCCAAAAAATTCAATTTTCGGATGAAAAACGATGACTCCGGACCTGTCGAACGATCCCAAAATGGTCAATATAGATGAAATTTCAACATTTAATCTTTTGACTCTAAATGACTGTTCGATGTGAATTATGACTTTGTCAACTAAAATAAGTGTGTTTAAAGTCATTTCTGTGCCTGAAACGGGTCAAAATTGAAGCTTATGAGTAAGCAAAACTCTGTAAAAATGGCAATTTTGGTCACTGCGAGGGTTTAAAAAGTGGTTATTCAACATGAGGCACGATCCAATTGACATTTTGTATAATTTTTGGTACAGTCCAAAAAATCAATTTTCGGATGAAAAACGATGACTCCGGACCTGTCGAACGATCCCAAAATGGTCTATAATGATGAAATTTTAACATTTAATCTTTTGACTCTAAATGACTGTTGGATGTGAATTATGACTTTGTCAACTAAAATAAGTGTGTTTAAAGTCATTTCTGTGCCTGAAACGGGTCAAAATGGAAGCTTTTGAGTAAGCAAAACTCTGTAAAAATGGCAATTTTGGTCACTGTGAGGGTTTAAAAAGTGGTTATTCAACATGAGGCACGATCCAATTGACATTTTGAATCATTTTTGGTACAGTCCAAAAAATCAATTTTCGGATGAAAGACGATGACTCCGGACCTGTGGAACGATTCCAAAATGGTCAATATAGATGAAATTTCAACATTTAATCTTTTGACTCTAAATGACTGTTGGATGTGAATTATGACTTTGTCAACTAAAATAAGTGTGTTTAAAGTCATTTCTGTGCCTGAAACGGGTCAAAATTGAAGCTTTTGAATAAGCAAAACTCTGTAAAAATGGCAATTTTGGTCACTGTGAGGGTTTAAAAGTGGTTATTCAACATGAGGCACGATCCAATTGACATTTTGAATCATTTTTGGTACAGTCCAAAAAATCAATTTTCGGATGAAAAACGATGACTCCGGACCTGTCGAACGATCCCAAAATGGTCTATAATGATGAAATTTTAACATTTAATCTTTTGACTCTAAATGACTGTTGGATGTGAATTATGACTTTGTCAACTAAAATAAGTGTGTTTAAAGTCATTTCTGTGCCTGAAACGGGTCAAAATGGAAGCTTTTGAGTAAGCAAAACTCTATAAAAATGGCAATTTTGGTCACTGTGAGGGTTTAAAAAGTGGTTATTCAACATGAGGCAGATCCAATTGACATTTTGAATCATTTTTGAAACAGTCCAAAAATCAATTTTCGGATGAAAAACGATGACTCCGGACCTGTCGAACGATCCCAAAATGGTCTATAATGATGAAATTTCAACATTTAATCTTTTGACTCTAAATGACTGTTGGATGTGAGTTATGACTTTTTCAACTAAAATAAGTGTGTTTAAAGTCATTTCTGTGCCTGAAACGGGTCAAAATTGAAGCTTTTGAGTAAGCAAAACTCTGTAAAAATGGCAATTTTGGTCACTGTGAGGGTTTAAAAAGTGGTTATTCAACATGAGGCATGATCCAATTGACATTTTGAATCATTTTTGGTACAGTCCAAAAAATCAATTTTCGGATGAGAAACGATGACTCCGGACCTGTCGAACGATCCCAAAATGGTCAATATGGATGAAATTTTAACATTTAATCTTTTGACTCTAAATGACTGTTGGGATGTATGACGTTACAACGCATACCATTACAACTACCTACCATTACAACGCGACCATTACAACGCATTCCATTACAACGCATAGCGCTTAGAGGTGCTGGATAGTGGTAAGTATAATTTACTATTCCAACTCCAGTCCCCGTGGACACTAGGGAAGGTGTTGGATAGTAAATTAAACGTATTCCCTATCCTAGAGCGCCCCCCAGCGCAATGCGTTGTAATGGTATGCGTTGTAAAAGTTGCGTTGTAATGGTAGGTAGTTGTAAAAGTTGCGTTGTAACAGGTGTATACCGACTGTTGGATGTGAATTATGATTTTGTCAACTAAAATAAGTGTGTTTAAAGTCATTTCTGTGCCCGAAACGGGTTAAAATTGAAGCTTTTGAATAAGCAAAACTCTGTAAAAATTGCAATTTTGGTCACTGTGAGGGTTTAAAAAGTGGTTATTCAACATGAGGCACGATCCAATTGACATTTTGAATCATTTTTTGTACAGTCCAAAAAATCAATTTTCGGATGAAAAACGATGACTCCGGACCTGTCGAACGATTCCAAAATGGTCAATATAGATGAAATTTCAACATTTAATCTTTTGACTCTAAATGACTGTTGGATGTGAATTATGACTTTGTCAACTAAAATAAGTGTGTTTAAAGTCATTTCTGTGCCTGAAACGGGTCAAAATTGAAGCTTTTGAATAAGCAAAACTCTGTAAAAATGGCAATTTTGGTCACTGTGAGGGTTTAAAAAGTGGTTATTCAACATGAGGCACGATCCAATTGACATTTTGAATCATTTTTGGTACAGTCCAAAAAATCAATTTTCGGATGAAAAACGATGACTCCGGACCTGTCGAACGATCCCAAAATGGTCAATATAGATGAAATTTCAACATTTAATCTTTTGACTCTAAATGACTGTTGGATGTGAATTATGACTTTGTCAACTAAAATAAGTCTGTTTAAAGTCATTTCTGTGCCTGAAACGGGTCAAAATGGAAGCTTTTGAGTAAGCAAAACTCTGTAAAAATGGCAATTTTGGTCACTGTGAGGGTTTAAAAAGTGATTATTCAACATGAGGCACGATCCAATTGACATTTTGAATCATTTTTGGAACAGTCCAAAAAATAAATTTTTGGATGAAAAACGATGACTCCGGACCTGTCGAACGATCCCAAAATGGTCAATATAGATGAAATTTCAACATTTAATCTTTTGACTCTAAATGACTGTTGGATGTGAATTATGACTTTGTCAACTAAAATAAGTCTGTTTAAAGTCATTTCTGTGCCTGAAACGGGTCAAAATGGAAGCTTTTGAGTAAGCAAAACTCTGTAAAAATGGCAATTTTGGTCACTGTGAGGGTTTAAAAAGTGATTATTCAACATGAGGCACGATCCAATTGACATTTTGAATCATTTTTGGAACAGTCCAAAAAATAAATTTTTGGATGAAAAACGATGACTCCGGACCTGTCGAACGATCCCAAAATGGTCAATATAGATGAAATTTCAACATTTAATCTTTTGACTCTAAATGACTGTTGGATGTGAATTATGACTTTGTCAACTAAAATAAGTGTGTTTAAAGTCATTTCTGTGCCTGAAACGGGTCAAAATTGAAGCTTTTGAATAAGCAAAACTCTGTAAAAATGGCAATTTTGGTCACTGTGAGGGTTTAAAAAGTGGTTATTCAACATGAGGCACGATCCAATTGACATTTTGAATCATTTTTGGTACAGTCCAAAAAATTCAATTTTCGGATGAAAAACGATGACTCCGGACCTGTCGAACGATCCCAAAATGGTCAATATAGATGAAATTTCAACATTTAATCTTTTGACTCTAAATGACTGTTCGATGTGAATTATGACTTTGTCAACTAAAATAAGTGTGTTTAAAGTCATTTCTGTGCCTGAAACGGGTCAAAATTGAAGCTTATGAGTAAGCAAAACTCTGTAAAAATGGCAATTTTGGTCACTGCGAGGGTTTAAAAAGTGGTTATTCAACATGAGGCACGATCCAATTGACATTTTGTATAATTTTTGGTACAGTCCAAAAAATCAATTTTCGGATGAAAAACGATGACTCCGGACCTGTCGAACGATCCCAAAATGGTCAATATGGATGAAATTTCAACATTTAATCTTTTGACTCTAAATGACTGTTGGATGTGAATTACTACTTTGTCAACTAAAATAAGTGTGTTTAAAGTCCTTTCTGTGCCTGAAACGGGTCAAAATTGAAGCTTTTGAATAAGCAAAACTCTGTAAAAATGGCAATTTTGGTCACTGTGAGGGTTTAAAAAGTGGTTATTCAACATGAGGCACGATCCAATTGACATTTTTAATCATTTTTGGTACAGTCCAAAAAATCAATTTTCGGATGAAAAACGATGACTCCGGACCTGTCGAACGATCCCAAAATGGTCTATAATGATGACATTTTAATATTTAATCTTTTGACTCTAAATGACTGTTGGATGTGAATTATGACTTTGTCAACTAGAATAAGTGTGTTTAAAGTCATTTCTGTGCCCGAAACGGGTCAAAATTGAAGCTTTTGAGTAAGCAAAACTCTGTAAAAATGGCAATTTTGGTCACTGTGAGGGTTTAAAAAGTGGTTATTCAACATGAGGCATGATCCAATTGACATTTTGAATCATTTTTGGTACAGTCCAAAAAATCAATTTTCGGATGAAAAACGATGACTCCGGACCTGTCGAACGATCCCAAAATGGTCTATAATGATGAAATTTTAACATTTAATCTTTTGACTCTAAATGACTGTTGGATGTGAATTATGACTTTGTCAACTAAAATAAGTGTGTTTAAAGTCATTTCTGTGCCTGAAACGGGTCAAAATGGAAGCTTTTGAGTAAGTAAAACTCTGTAAAAATGGCAATTTTGGTCACTGTGAGGGTTTAAAAAGTGGTTATTCAACATGAGGCACGATCCAATTGACATTTTGAATCATTTTTGGAACAGTCCAAAAAATCAATTTTCGGATGAAAAACGATGACTCCGGACCTGTCGAACGATCCCAAAATGGTCTATAATGATGACATTTTAACATTTAATCTTTTGACTCTAAATGACTGTTGGATGTGAATTATGACTTTGTCAACTAGAATAAGTGTGTTTAAAGTCATTTCTGTGCCCGAAACGGGTCAAAATTGAAGCTTTTGAGTAAGCAAAACTCTGTAAAAATGGCAATTTTGGTCACTGTGAGGGTTTAAAAAGTGGTTATTCAACATGAGGCACGATCCAATTGACATTTTGAATCATTTTTGGTACAGTCCAAAAAATCAATTTTCGGATGAAAGACGATGACTCCGGACCTGTGGAACGATTCCAAAATGGTCAATATAGATGAAATTTCAACATTTAATCTTTTGACTCTAAATGACTGTTGGATGTGAATTATGACTTTGTCAACTAAAATAAGTGTGTTTAAAGTCATTTCTGTGCCTGAAACGGGTCAAAATTGAAGCTTTTGAATAAGCAAAACTCTGTAAAAATGGCAATTTTGGTCACTGTGAGGGTTTAAAAGTGGTTATTCAACATGAGGCACGATCCAATTGACATTTTGAATCATTTTTGGTACAGTCCAAAAAATCAATTTTCGGATGAAAAACGATGACTCCGGACCTGTCGAACGATCCCAAAATGGTCAATATAGATGAAATTTCAACATTTAATCTTTTGACTCTAAATGACTGTTGGATGTGAATTATGACTTTGTCAACTAAAATAAGTGTGTTTAAAGTCATTTCTGTGCCTGAAACGGGTCAAAATGGAAGCTTTTGAGTAAGCAAACCTCTGTAAAAATGGCAATTTTGGTCACTGTGAGGGTTTAAAAAGTGATTATTCAACATGAGGCACGATCCAATTGACATTTTGAATCATTTTTGGAACAGTCCAAAAAATAAATTTTTGGATGAAAAACGATGACTCCGGACCTGTCGAACGATTCCAAAATGGTCTATAATGATGAAATTTTAACATTTAATCTTTTGACTCTAAATGACTGTTGGATGTGAATTATGACTTTGTCAACTAAAATAAGTGTGTTTAAAGTCATTTCTGTGCCTGAAACGGGTCAACATGGAAGCTTTTGAGTAAGCAAAACTCTGTAAAAATGGCAATTTTGGTCACTGTGAGGGTTTAAAAAGTGGTTATTCAACATGAGGCACGATCCAATTGACATTTTGAATCATTTTTGGTACAGTCCAAAAAATCAATTTTCGGATGAAAAACGATGACTCCGGACCTGTCGAACGATCCCAAAATGGTCTATAATGATGACATTTTAACATTTAATCTTTTGACTCTAAATGACTGTTGGATGTGAATTATGACTTTGTCAACTAGAATAAGTGTGTTTAAAGTCATTTCTGTGCCCGAAACGGGTCAAAATTGAAGCTTTTGAGTAAGCAAAACTCTGTAAAAATGGCAATTTTGGTCACTGTGAGGGTTTAAAAAGTGGTTATTCAACATGAGGCACGATCAAATTGACATTTTGAATCATTTTTGGTACAGTCCAAAAAATCAATTTTCGGATGAAAAACGATGACTCCGGACCTGTCGAACGATCCAAAAATGGTCAATATAGATGAAATTTCAACATTTAATCTTTTGACTCTAAATGACTGTTGGATGTGAATTATGACTTTGTCAACTAAAATAAGTGTGTTTAAAGTCATTTCTGTGCCTGAAACCGGTCAAAATGGAAGCTTTTGAGTAAGCAAAACTCTGTAAAAATGGCAATTTTGGCCACTGTGAGGGTTTAAAAAGTGGTTATTCAACATGAGGCACAATCCAATTGACATTTTGAATCATTTTTGGAACAGTCCAAAAAATTAATTTTTGGATGAAAAACGATGACTCCGGACCTGTCGAACGATCCCAAAATGGTCTATAATGATGACATTTTAACATTTAATCTTTTGACTCTAAATTACTGTTGGATTGAATTATGGCTTTGCCAACTAAAATAAGTGTGTTTAAAGTCATTTCTGTGCCTGAAACGGGTCAAAATGGAAGCTTTTGAGTAAGCAAAACTCTGTAAAAATGGCAATTTTGGTCACTGTGAGGGTTTAAAAAGTGGTTATTCAACATGAGGCACGATCCAATTGACATTTTGAATCATTTTTGGAACAGTCCAAAAAATCAATTTTCGGATGAGAAACGATGACTCCGGACCTGTCGAACGATCCCAAAATGGTCAATATGGATGAAATTTTAACATTTAATCTTTTGACTCTAAATGAATGTTGGATGTGAATTATGATTTTGTCAACTAAAATAAGTGTGTTTAAAGTCATTTCTGTGCCCGAAACGGGTTAAAATTGAAGCTTTTGAATAAGCAAAACTCTGTAAAAATTGCAATTTTGGTCACTGTGAGGGTTTAAAAAGTGGTTATTCAACATGAGGCACGATCCAATTGACATTTTGAATCATTTTTTGTACAGTCCAAAAAATCAATTTTCGGATGAAAAACGATGACTCCGGACCTGTCGAACGATTCCAAAATGGTCAATATAGATGAAATTTCAACATTTAATCTTTTGACTCTAAATGACTGTTGGATGTGAATTATGACTTTGTCAACTAAAATAAGTGTGTTTAAAGTCATTTCTGTGCCTGAAACGGGTCAAAATTGAAGCTTTTGAATAAGCAAAACTCTGTAAAAATGGCAATTTTGGTCACTGTGAGGGTTTAAAAAGTGGTTATTCAACATGAGGCACGATCCAATTGACATTTTGAATCATTTTTGGTACAGTCCAAAAAATCAATTTTCGGATGAAAAACGATGACTCCGGACCTGTCGAACGATCCCAAAATGGTCAATATGGATGAAATTTCAACATTTAATCTTTTGACTCTAAATGACTGTTGGATGTGAATTACTACTTTGTCAACTAAAATAAGTGTGTTTAAAGTCCTTTCTGTGCCTGAAACGGGTCAAAATTGAAGCTTTTGAATAAGCAAAACTCTGTAAAAATGGCAATTTTGGTCACTGTGAGGGTTTAAAAAGTGGTTATTCAACATGAGGCACGATCCAATTGACATTTTTAATCATTTTTGGTACAGTCCAAAAAATCAATTCTCGGATGAAAAACGATGACTCCGGACCTGTCGAACGATCCCAAAATGGTCTATAATGATGACATTTTAATATTTAATCTTTTGACTCTAAATGACTTTTGGATGTGAATTATGACTTTGTCAACTAGAATAAGTGTGTTTAAAGTCATTTCTGTGCCCGAAACGGGTCAAAATTGAAGCTTTTGAGTAAGCAAAACTCTGTAAAAATGGCAATTTTGGTCACTGTGAGGGTTTAAAAAGTGGTTATTCAACATGAGGCATGATCCAATTGACATTTTGAATCATTTTTGGTACAGTCCAAAAAATCAATTTTCGGATGAAAAACGATGACTCCGGACCTGTCGAACGATCCCAAAATGGTCTATAATGATGAAATTTTAACATTTAATCTTTTGACTATAAATGACTGTTGGATGTGAATTATGACTTTGTCAACTAAAATAAGTGTGTTTAAAGTCATTTCTGTGCCTGAAACGGGTCAAAATGGAAGCTTTTGAGTAAGCAAAACTCTGTAAAAATGGCAATTTTGGTCACTGTGAGGGTTTAAAAAGTGGTTATTCAACATGAGGCACGATCCAATTGACATTTTGAATCATTTTTGGAACAGTCCAAAAAATCAATTTTCGGATGAAAAACGATGACTCCGGACCTGTCGAACGATCCCAAAATGGTCTATAATGATGACATTTTAACATTTAATCTTTTGACTCTAAATGACTGTTGGATGTGAATTATGACTTTGTCAACTAGAATAAGTGTGTTTAAAGTCATTTCTGTGCCTGAAACGGGTCAAAATTGAAGCTTTTGAGTAAGCAAAACTCTGTAAAAATTGCAATTTTGGTCACTGTGAGGGTTTAAAAAGTGGTTATTCAACATGAGGCACGATCCAATTGACATTTTGAATCATTTTTGGTACAGTCCAAAAAATCAATTTTCGGATGAAAAACGATGACTCCGGACCTGTGGAACGATTCCAAAATGGTCAATATAGATGAAATTTCAACATTTAATCTTTTGACTCTAAATGACTGTTGGATGTGAATTATGACTTTGTCAACTAAAATAAGTGTGTTTAAAGTCATTTCTGTGCCTGAAACGGGTCAAAATTGAAGCTTTTGAATAAGCAAAACTCTGTAAAAATGGCAATTTTGGTCACTGTGAGGGTTTAAAAGTGGTTATTCAACATGAGGCACGATCCAATTGACATGTTGAATCATTTTTGGTACAGTCCAAAAAATCAATTTTCGGATGAAAAACGATGACTCCGGACCTGTCGAACGATCCCAAAATGGTCAATATAGATGAAATTTCAACATTTAATCTTTTGACTCTAAATGACTGTTGGATGTGAATTATGACTTTGTCAACTAAAATAAGTGTGCTTAAAGTCATTTCTGTGCCTGAAACGGGTCAAAATGGAAGCTTTTGAGTAAGCAAACCTCTGTAAAAATGGCAATTTTGGTCACTGTGAGGGTTTAAAAAGTGATTATTCAACATGAGGCACGATCCAATTGACATTTTGAATCATTTTTGGAACAGTCCAAAAAATAAATTTTTGGATGAAAAACGATGACTCCGGACCTGTCGAACGATTCCAAAATGGTCTATAATGATGAAATTTTAACATTTAATCTTTTGACTCTAAATGACTGTTGGATGTGAATTATGACTTTGTCAACTAAAATAAGTGTGTTTAAAGTCATTTCTGTGCCTGAAACGGGTCAACATGGAAGCTTTTGAGTAAGCAAAACTCTGTAAAAATGGCAATTTTGGTCACTGTGAGGGTTTAAAAAGTGGTTATTCAACATGAGGCACGATCCAATTGACATTTTGAATCATTTTTGGTACAGTCCAAAAAATCAATTTTCGGATGAAAAACGATGACTCCGGACCTGTCGAACGATCCCAAAATGGTCTATAATGATGACATTTTAACATTTAATCTTTTGACTCTAAATGACTGTTGGATGTGAATTATGACTTTGTCAACTAGAATAAGTGTGTTTAAAGTCATTTCTGTGCCCGAAACGGGTCAAAATTGAAGCTTTTGAGTAAGCAAAACTCTGTAAAAATGGCAATTTTGGTCACTGTGAGGGTTTAAAAAGTGGTTATTCAACATGAGGCACGATCAAATTGACATTTTGAATCATTTTTGGTACAGTCCAAAAAATCAATTTTCGGATGAAAAACGATGACTCCGGACCTGTCGAACGATCCAAAAATGGTCAATATAGATGAAATTTCAACATTTAATCTTTTGACTCTAAATGACTGTTGGATGTGAATTATGACTTTGTCAACTAAAATAAGTGTGTTTAAAGTCATTTCTGTGCCTGAAACGGGTCAAAATGGAAGCTTTTGAGTAAGCAAAACTCTGTAAAAATGGCAATTTTGGCCACTGTGAGGGTTTAAAAAGTGGTTATTCAACATGAGGCACGATCCAATTGACATTTTGAATCATTTTTGGAACAGTCCAAAAAATTAATTTTTGGATGAAAAACGATGACTCCGGACCTGTCGAACGATCCCAAAATGGTCTATAATGATGACATTTTAACATTTAATCTTTTGACTCTAAATTACTGTTGGATTGAATTATGGCTTTGCCAACTAAAATAAGTGTGTTTAAAGTCATTTCTGTGCCTGAAACGGGTCAAAATGGAAGCTTTTGAGTAAGCAAAACTCTGTAAAAATGGCAATTTTGGTCACTGTGAGGGTTTAAAAAGTGGTTATTCAACATGAGGCACGATCCAATTGACATTTTGAATCATTTTTGGAACAGTCCAAAAAATCAATTTTCGGATGAGAAACGATGACTCCGGACCTGTCGAACGATCCCAAAATGGTCAATATGGATGAAATTTTAACATTTAATCTTTTGACTCTAAATGAATGTTGGATGTGAATTATGATTTTGTCAACTAAAATAAGTGTGTTTAAAGTCATTTCTGTGCCCGAAACGGGTTAAAATTGAAGCTTTTGAATAAGCAAAACTCTGTAAAAATTGCAATTTTGGTCACTGTGAGGGTTTAAAAAGTGGTTATTCAACATGAGGCACGATCCAATTGACATTTTGAATCATTTTTTGTACAGTCCAAAAAATCAATTTTCGGATGAAAAACGATGACTCCGGACCTGTCGAACGATTCCAAAATGGTCAATATAGATGAAATTTCAACATTTAATCTTTTGACTCTAAATGACTGTTGGATGTGAATTATGACTTTGTCAACTAAAATAAGTGTGTTTAAAGTCATTTCTGTGCCTGAAACCGGTCTAAATGGAAGCTTTTGAGTAAGCAAAACTCTGTAAAAATGGCAATTTTGGCCACTGTGAGGGTTTAAAAAGTGGTTATTCAACATGAGGCACGATCCAATTGACATTTTGAATCATTTTTGGAACAGTCCAAAAAATTAATTTTTGGATGAAAAACGATGACTCCGGACCTGTCGAACGATCCCAAAATGGTCTATAATGATGACATTTTAACATTTAATCTTTTGACTCTAAATTACTGTTGGATTGAATTATGGCTTTGCCAACTAAAATAAGTGTGTTTAAAGTCATTTCTGTGCCTGAAACGGGTCAAAATGGAAGCTTTTGAGTAAGCAAAACTCTGTAAAAATGGCAATTTTGGTCACTGTGAGGGTTTAAAAAGTGGTTATTCAACATGAGGCACGATCCAATTGACATTTTGAATCATTTTTTGTACAGTCCAAAAAATCAATTTTCGGATGAAAAACGATGACTCCGGACCTGTCGAACGATTCCAAAATGGTCAATATAGATGAAATTTCAACATTTAATCTTTTGACTCTAAATGACTGTTGGATGTGAATTATGACTTTGTCAACTAAAATAAGTGTGTTTAAAGTCATTTCTGTGCCTGAAACGGGTCAAAATTGAAGCTTTTGAATAAGCAAAACTCTGTAAAAATGGCAATTTTGGTCACTGTGAGGGTTTAAAAAGTGGTTATTCAACATGAGGCACGATCCAATTGACATTTTGAATCATTTTTGGTACAGTCCAATAAATCAATTTTCGGATGAAAAACGATGACTCCGGACCTGTCGAACGATCCCAAAATGGTCAATATAGATGAAATTTCAACATTTAATCTTTTGACTCTAAATGACTGTTGGATGTGAATTATGACTTTGTCAACTAAAATAAGTCTGTTTAAAGTCATTTCTGTGCCTGAAACGGGTCAAAATGGAAGCTTTTGAGTTAGCAAAACTCTGTAAAAATGGCAATTTTGGTCACTGTGAGGGTTTAAAAAGTGGTTATTCAACATGAGGCACGATCCAATTGACATTTTGAATCATTTTTGGTACAGTCCAAAAAATCAATTTTCGGATGAAAAACGATGACTCCGGACCTGTCGAACGATCCCAAAATGGTCAATATAGATGAAATTTCAACATTTAATCTTTTGACTCTAAATGACTGTTGGATGTGAATTATGACTTTGTCAACTAAAATAAGTGTGTTTAAAGTCATTTCTGTGCCTGAAACGGGTCAAAATTGAAGCTTATGAGTAAGCAAAACTCTGTAAAAATGGCAATTTTGGTCACTGTGAGGGTTTAAAAAGTGGTTATTCAACATGAGGCACGATCCAATTGACATTTTGTATAATTTTTGGTACAGTCCAAAAAATCAATTTTCGGATGAAAAACGATGACTCCGGACCTGTCGAACGATCCCAAAATGGTCAATATGGATGAAATTTCAACATTTAATCTTTTGACTCTAAATGACTGTTGGATGTGAATTACTACTTTGTCAACTAAAATAAGTGTGTTTAAAGTCCTTTCTGTGCCTGAAACGGGTCAAAATTGAAGCTTTTGAATAAGCAAAACTCTGTAAAAATGGCAATTTTGGTCACTGTGAGGGTTTAAAAAGTGGTTATTCAACATGAGGCACGATCCAATTGACATTTTTAATCATTTTTGGTACAGTCCAAAAAATCAATTTTCGGATGAAAAACGATGACTCCGGACCTGTCGAACGATCCCAAAATGGTCTATAATGATGACATTTTAATATTTAATCTTTTGACTCTAAATGACTGTTGGATGTGAATTATGACTTTGTCAACTAGAATAAGTGTGTTTAAAGTCATTTCTGTGCCCGAAACGGGTCAAAATTGAAGCTTTTGAGTAAGCAAAACTCTGTAAAAATGGCAATTTTGGTCACTGTGAGGGTTTAAAAAGTGGTTATTCAACATGAGGCATGATCCAATTGACATTTTGAATCATTTTTGGTACAGTCCAAAAAATCAATTTTCGGATGAAAAACGATGACTCCGGACCTGTCGAACGAACCCAAAATGGTCTATAATGATGAAATTTTAACATTTAATCTTTTGACTCTAAATGACTGTTGGATGTGAATTATGACTTTGTCAACTAAAATAAGTGTGTTTAAAGTCATTTCTGTGCCTGAAACGGGTCAAAATGGAAGCTTTTGAGTAAGCAAAACTCTGTAAAAATGGCAATTTTGGTCACTGTGAGGGTTTAAAAAGTGGTTATTCAACATGAGGCACGATCCAATTGACATTTTGAATCATTTTTGGAACAGTCCAAAAAATCAATTTTCGGATGAAAAACGATGACTCCGGACCTGTCGAACGATCCCAAAATGGTCTATAATGATGACATTTTAACATTTAATCTTTTGACTCTAAATGACTGTTGGATGTGAATTATGACTTTGTCAACTAAAATAAGTGTGTTTAAAGTCATTTCTGTGCCTGAAACGGGTCAAAATTGAAGCTTTTGAATAAGCAAAACTCTGTAAAAATGGCAATTTTGGTCACTGTGAGGGTTTAAAAGTGGTTATTCAACATGAGGCACGATCCAATTGACATTTTGAATCATTTTTGGTACAGTCCAAAAAATCAATTTTCGGATGAAAAACGATGACTCCGGACCTGTCGAACGATCCCAAAATGGTCAATATAGATGAAATTTCAACATTTAATCTTTTGACTCTAAATGACTGTTGGATGTGAATTATGACTTTGTCAACTAAAATAAGTGTGTTTAAAGTCATTTCTGTGCCTGAAACGGGTCAAAATGGAAGATTTTGAGTAAACAAACCTCTGTAAAAATGGCAATTTTGGTCACTGTGAGGGTTTAAAAAGTGATTATTCAACATGAGGCACGATCCAATTGACATTTTGAATCATTTTTGGAACAGTCCAAAAAATAAATTTTTGGATGAAAAACGATGACTCCGGACCTGTCGAACGATTCCAAAATGGTCTATAATGATGAAATTTTAACATTTAATCTTTTGACTCTAAATGACTGTTGGATGTGAATTATGACTTTGTCAACTAAAATAAGTGTGTTTAAAGTCATTTCTGTGCCTGAAACGGGTCAACATGGAAGCTTTTGAGTAAGCAAAACTCTGTAAAAATGGCAATTTTGGTCACTGTGAGGGTTTAAAAAGTGGTTATTCAACATGAGGCACGATCCAATTGACATTTTGAATCATTTTTGGTACAGTCCAAAAAATCAATTTTCGGATGAAAAACGATGACTCCGGACCTGTCGAACGATCCAAAAATGGTCAATATAGATGAAATTTCAACATTTAATCTTTTGACTCTAAATGACTGTTGGATGTGAATTATGACTTTGTCAACTAAAATAAGTGTGTTTAAAGTCATTTCTGTGCCTGAAACGGGTCAAAATGGAAGCTTTTGAGTAAGCAAAACTCTGTAAAAATGGCAATTTTGGCCACTGTGAGGGTTTAAAAAGTGGTTATTCAACATGAGGCACGATCCAATTGACATTTTGAATCATTTTTGGAACA
Organism: Lissotriton vulgaris; assembly: GCF_964263255.1. Taxonomy (NCBI): domain Eukaryota; kingdom Metazoa; phylum Chordata; class Amphibia; order Caudata; family Salamandridae; genus Lissotriton; species Lissotriton vulgaris. The sequence goes on along the minus strand of NW_028243271.1, from coordinate 24,990 downwards.
GTCCAAAAAATTAATTTTTGGATGAAAAACGATGACTCCGGACCTGTCGAACGATCCCAAAATGGTCTATAATGATGACATTTTAACATTTAATCTTTTGACTCTAAATTACTGTTGGATTGAATTATGGCTTTGCCAACTAAAATAAGTGTGTTTAAAGTCATTTCTGTGCCTGAAACGGGTCAAAATGGAAGCTTTTGAGTAAGCAAAACTCTGTAAAAATGGCAATTTTGGTCACTGTGAGGGTTTAAAAAGTGGTTATTCAACATGAGGCACGATCCAATTGACATTTTGAATCATTTTTGGAACAGTCCAAAAAATCAATTTTCGGATGAGAAACGATGACTCCGGACCTGTCGAACGATCCCAAAATGGTCAATATGGATGAAATTTTAACATTTAATCTTTTGACTCTAAATGAATGTTGGATGTGAATTATAATTTTGTCAACTAAAATAAGTGTGTTTAAAGTCATTTCTGTGCCCGAAACGGGTTAAAATTGAAGCTTTTGAATAAGCAAAACTCTGTAAAAATTGCAATTTTGGTCACTGTGAGGGTTTAAAAAGTGGTTATTCAACATGAGGCACGATCCAATTGACATTTTGAATCATTTTTTGTACAGTCCAAAAAATCAATTTTCGGATGAAAAACGATGACTCCGGACCTGTCGAACGATTCCAAAATGGTCAATATAGATGAAATTTCAACATTTAATCTTTTGACTCTAAATGACTGTTGGATGTGAATTATGACTTTGTCAACTAAAATAAGTGTGTTTAAAGTCATTTCTGTGCCTGAAACCGGTCAAAATGGAAGCTTTTGAGTAAGCAAAACTCTGTAAAAATGGCAATTTTGGCCACTGTGAGGGTTTAAAAAGTGGTTATTCAACATGAGGCACGATCCAATTGACATTTTGAATCATTTTTGGAACAGTCCAAAAAATTAATTTTTGGATGAAAAACGATGACTCCGGACCTGTCGAACGATCCCAATTGGTCTATAATGATGACATTTTAACATTTAATCTTTTGACTCTAAATTACTGTTGGATTGAATTATGGCTTTGCCAACTAAAATAAGTGTGTTTAAAGTCATTTCTGTGCCTGAAACGGGTCAAAATGGAAGCTTTTGAGTAAGCAAAACTCTGTAAAAATGGCAATTTTGGTCACTGTGAGGGTTTAAAAAGTGGTTATTCAACATGAGGCACGATCCAATTGACATTTTGAATCATTTTTGGTACAGTCCAAAAAATCAATTTTCGGATGAAAAACGATGACTCCGGACCTGTCGAACGATCCCAAAATGGTCAATATAGATGAAATTTCAACATTTAATCTTTTGACTCTAAATGACTGTTGGATGTGAATTATGACTTTGTCAACTAAAATAAGTCTGTTTAAAGTCATTTCTGTGCCTGAAACGGGTCAAAATGGAAGCTTTTGAGTAAGCAAAACTCTGTAAAAAACGCAATTTTGGTCACTGTGAGGGTTTAAAAAGTGATTATTCAACATGAGGCACGATCCAATTGACATTTTGAATCATTTTTGGAACAGTCCAAAAAATAAATTTTTGGATGAAAAACGATGACTCCGGACCTGTCGAACGATCCCAAAATGGTCAATATAGATGAAATTTCAACATTTAATCTTTTGACTCTAAATGACTGTTGGATGTGAATTATGACTTTGTCAACTAAAATAAGTGTGTTTAAAGTCATTTCTGTGCCTGAAACGGGTCAAAATTGAAGCTTTTGAATAAGCAAAACTCTGTAAAAATGGCAATTTTGATCACTGTGAGGGTTTAAAAAGTGGTTATTCAACATGAGGCACGATCCAATTGACATTTTGAATCATTTTTGGTACAGTCCAAAAAATCAATTTTCGGATGAAAAACGATGACTCCGGACCTGTCGAACGATCCCAAAATGGTCAATATAGATGAAATTTCAACATTTAATCTTTTGACTCTAAATGACTGTTGGATGTGAATTATGACTTTGTCAACTAAAATAAGTGTGTTTAAAGTCATTTCTGTGCCTGAAACGGGTCAAAATTGAAGCTTATGAGTAAGCAAAACTCTGTAAAAATGGCAATTTTGGTCACTGTGAGGGTTTAAAAAGTGGTTATTCAACATGAGGCACGATCCAATTGACATTTTGTATAATTTTTGGTACAGTCCAAAAAATCAATTTTCGGATGAAAAACGATGACTCCGGACCTGTCGAACGATCCCAAAATGGTCAATATGGATGAAATTTCAACATTTAATCTTTTGACTCTAAATGACTGTTGGATGTGAATTACTACTTTGTCAACTAAAATAAGTGTGTTTAAAGTCCTTTCTGTGCCTGAAACGGGTCAAAATTGAAGCTTTTGAATAAGCAAAACTCTGTAAAAATGGCAATTTTGGTCACTGTGAGGGTTTAAAAAGTGGTTATTCAACATGAGGCACGATCCAATTGACATTTTTAATCATTTTTGGTACAGTCCAAAAAATCAATTTTCGGATGAAAAACGATGACTCCGGACCTGTCGAACGATCCCAAAATGGTCTATAATGATGACATTTTAATATTTAATCTTTTGACTCTAAATGACTGTTGGATGTGAATTATGACTTTGTCAACTAGAATAAGTGTGTTTAAAGTCATTTCTGTGCCCGAAACGGGTCAAAATTGAAGCTTTTGAGTAAGCAAAACTCTGTAAAAATGGCAATTTTGGTCACTGTGAGGGTTTAAAAAGTGGTTATTCAACATGAGGCATGATCCAATTGACATTTTGAATCATTTTTGGTACAGTCCAAAAAATCAATTTTCGGATGAAAAACGATGACTCCGGACCTGTCGAACGATCCCAAAATGGTCTATAATGATGAAATTTTAACATTTAATCTTTTGACTCTAAATGACTGTTGGATGTGAATTATGACTTTGTCAACTAAAATAAGTGTGTTTAAAGTCATTTCTGTGCCTGAAACGGGTCAAAATGGAAGCTTTTGAGTAAGCAAAACTCTGTAAAAATGGCAATTTTGGTCACTGTGAGGGTTTAAAAAGTGGTTATTCAACATGAGGCACGATCCAATTGACATTTTGAATCATTTTTGGAACAGTCCAAAAAATCAATTTTCGGATGAGAAACGATGACTCCGGACCTGTCGAATGATCCCAAAATGGTCAATATGGATGAAATTTTAACATTTAATCTTTTGACTCTAAATGACTGTTGGATGTGAATTATGACTTTGTCAACTAAAATAAGTGTGTTTAAAGTCATTTCTGTGCCCGAAACGGGTTAAAATTGAAGCTTTTGAATAAGCAAAACTCTGTAAAAATGGCAATTTTGGTCACTGTGAGGGTTTAAAAAGTGGTTATTCAACATGAGGCACGATCCAATTGACATTTTGAATCATTTTTGGTACAGTCCAAAAAATCAATTTTCGGATGAAAAACAATGACTCCGGACCTGTCGAACGATTCCAAAATGGTCAATATAGATGAAATTTCAACATTTAATCTTTTGACTCTAAATGACTGTTGGATGTGAATTATGACTTTGTCAACTAAAATAAGTGTGTTTAAAGTCATTTCTGTGCCTGAAACGGGTCAAAATTTAAGCTTTTGAATAAGCAAAACTCTGTAAAAATGGCAATTTTGGTCACTGTGAGGGTTTAAAAGTGGTTATTCAACATGAGGCACGATCCAATTGACATTTTGAATCATTTTTGGTACAGTCCAAAAAATCAATTTTCGGATGAAAAACGATGACTCCGGACCTGTCGAACGATCCCAAAATGGTCAATATAGATGAAATTTCAACATTTAATCTTTTGACTCTAAATGACTGTTGGATGTGAATTATGACTTTGTCAACTAAAATAAGTGTGTTTAAAGTCATTTCTGTGCCTGAAACGGGTCAAAATGGAAGCTTTTGAGTAAGCAAACCTCTGTAAAAATGGCAATTTTGGTCACTGTGAGGGTTTAAAAAGTGATTATTCAACATGAGGCACGATCCAATTGACATTTTGAATCATTTTTGGAACAGTCCAAAAAATAAATTTTTGGATGAAAAACGATGACTCCGGACCTGTCGAACGATTCCAAAATGGTCTATAATGATGAAATTTTAACATTTAATCTTTTGACTCTAAATGACTGTTGGATGTGAATTATGACTTTGTCAACTAAAATAAGTGTGTTTAAAGTCATTTCTGTGCCTGAAACGGGTCAACATGGAAGCTTTTGAGTAAGCAAAACTCTGTAAAAATGGCAATTTTGGTCACTGTGAGGGTTTAAAAAGTGGTTATTCAACATGAGGCACGATCCAATTGACATTTTGAATCATTTTTGGTACAGTCCAAAAAATCAATTTTCGGATGAAAAACGATGACTCCGGACCTGTCGAACGATCCCAAAATGGTCTATAATGATGACATTTTAACATTTAATCTTTTGACTCTAAATGACTGTTGGATGTGAATTATGACTTTGTCAACTAGAATAAGTGTGTTTAAAGTCATTTCTGTGCCCGAAACGGGTCAAAATTGAAGCTTTTGAGTAAGCAAAACTCTGTAAAAATGGCAATTTTGGTCACTGTGAGGGTTTAAAAAGTGGTTATTCAACATGAGGCACGATCAAATTGACATTTTGAATCATTTTTGGTACAGTCCAAAAAATCAATTTTCGGATGAAAAACGATGACTCCGGACCTGTCGAACGATCCCAAAATGGTCAATATAGATGAAATTTCAACATTTAATCTTTTGACTCTAAATGACTGTTGGATGTGAATTATGACTTTGTCAACTAAAATAAGTGTGTTTAAAGTCATTTCTGTGCCTGAAACCGGTCAAAATGGAAGCTTTTGAGTAAGCAAAACTCTGTAAAAATGGCAATTTTGGCCACTGTGAGGGTTTAAAAAGTAGTTATTCAACATGAGGCACGATCCAATTGACATTTTGAATCATTTTTGGAACAGTCCAAAAAATTAATTTTTGGATGAAAAACGATGACTCCGGACCTGTCGAACGATCCCAAAATGGTCTATAATGATGACATTTTAACATTTAATCTTTTGACTCTAAATTACTGTTGGATTGAATTATGGCTTTGCCAACTAAAATAAGTGTGTTTAAAGTCATTTCTGTGCCTGAAACGGGTCAAAATGGAAGCTTTTGAGTAAGCAAAACTCTGTAAAAATGGCAATTTTGGTCACTGTGAGGGTTTAAAAAGTGGTTATTCAACATGAGGCACGATCCAATTGACATTTTGAATCATTTTTGGAACAGTCCAAAAAATCAATTTTCGGATGAGAAACGATGACTCCGGACCTGTCGAACGATCCCAAAATGGTCAATATGGATGAAATTTTAACATTTAATCTTTTGACTCTAAATGAATGTTGGATGTGAATTATGATTTTGTCAACTAAAATAAGTGTGTTTAAAGTCATTTCTGTGCCCGAAACGGGTTAAAATTGAAGCTTTTGAATAAGCAAAACTCTGTAAAAATTGCAATTTTGGTCACTGTGAGGGTTTAAAAAGTGGTTATTCAACATGAGGCACGATCCAATTGACATTTTGAATCATTTTTTGTACAGTCCAAAAAATCAATTTTCGGATGAAAAACGATGACTCCGGACCTGTCGAACGATTCCAAAATGGTCAATATAGATGAAATTTCAACATTTAACCTTTTGACTCTAAATGACTGTTGGATGTGAATTATGACTTTGTCAACTAAAATAAGTGTGTTTAAAGTCATTTCTGTGCCTGAAACGGGTCAAAATTGAAGCTTTTGAATAAGCAAAACTCTGTAAAAATGGCAATTTTGGTCACTGTGAGGGTTTAAAAAGTGGTTATTCAACATGAGGCACGATCCAATTGACATTTTGAATCATTTTTGGTACAGTCCAAAAAATCAATTTTCGGATGAAAAACGATGACTCCGGACCTGTCGAACGATCCCAAAATGGTCAATATAGATGAAATTTCAACATTTAATCTTTTGACTCTAAATGACTGTTGGATGTGAATTATGACTTTGTCAACTAAAATAAGTCTGTTTAAAGTCATTTCTGTGCCTGAAACGGGTCAAAATGGAAGCTTTTGAGTAAGCAAAACTCTGTAAAAATGGCAATTTTGGTCACTGTGAGGGTTTAAAAAGTGATTATTCAACATGAGGCACGATTCAATTGACATTTTGAATCATTTTTGGAACAGTCCAAAAAATAAATTTTTGGATGAAAAACGATGACTCCGGACCTGTCGAACGATCCCAAAATGGTCAATATATATGAAATTTCAACATTTAATCTTTTGACTCTAAATGACTGTTGGATGTGAATTATGACTTTGTCAACTAAAATAAGTGTGTTTAAAGTCATTTCTGTGCCTGAAACGGGTCAAAATTGAAGCTTTTGAATAAGCAAAACTCTGTAAAAATGGCAATTTTGGTCACTGTGAGGGTTTAAAAAGTGGTTATTCAACATGAGGCACGATCCAATTGACATTTTGAATCATTTTTGGTACAGTCCAAAAAATCAATTTTCGGATGAAAAACGATGACTCCGGACCTGTCGAACGATCCCAAAATGGTCAATATAGATGAAATTTCAACATTTAATCTTTTGACTCTAAATGACTGTTGGATGTGAATTATGACTTTGTCAACTAAAATAAGTGTGTTTAAAGTCATTTCTGTGCCTGAAACGGGTCAAAATTGAAGCTTTTGAGTAAGCAAAACTCTGTAAAAATGGCAATTTTGGTCACTGTGAGGGTTTAAAAAGTGGTTATTCAACATGAGGCACGATCCAATTGACATTTTGAATCATTTTTGGTACAGTCCAAAAAATCAATTTTCGGATGAAAAACGATGACTCCGGACCTGTCGAACGATCCCAAAATGGTCAATATAGATGAAATTTCAACATTTAATCTTTTGACTCTAAATGACTGTTGGATGTGAATTATGACTTTGTCAACTAAAATAAGTGTGTTTAAAGTCATTTCTGTGCCTGAAACCGGTCAAAATGGAAGCTTTTGAGTAAGCAAAACTCTGTAAAAATGGCAATTTTGGCCACTGTGAGGGTTTAAAAAGTGGTTATTCAACATGAGGCACGATCCAATTGACATTTTGAATCATTTTTGGAACAGTCCAAAAAATCAATTTTCGGATGAAAAACGATGACTCCGGACCTGTCGAACGATCCCAAAATGGTCTATAATGATGACATTTTAATATTTAATCTTTTGACTCTAAATGACTGTTGGATGTGAATTATGACTTTGTCAACTAGAATAAGTGTGTTTAAAGTCATTTCTGTGCCCGAAACGGGTCAAAATTGAAGCTTTTGAGTAAGCAAAACTCTGTAAAAATGGCAATTTTGGTCACTGTGAGGGTTTAAAAAGTGGTTATTCAACATGAGGCATGATCCAATTGACATTTTGAATCATTTTTGGTACAGTCCAAAAAATCAATTTTCGGATGAAAAACGATGACTCCGGACCTGTCGAACGATCCCAAAATGGTCTATAATGATGAAATTTTAACATTTAATCTTTTGACTCTAAATGACTGTTGGATGTGAATTATGACTTTGTCAACTAAAATAAGTGTGTTTAAAGTCATTTCTGTGCCTGAAACGGGTCAAAATGGAAGCTTTTGAGTAAGCAAAACTCTGTAAAAATGGCAATTTTGGTCACTGTGAGGGTTTAAAAAGTGGTTATTCAACATGAGGCACGATCCAATTGACATTTTGAATCATTTTTGGAACAGTCCAAAAAATCAATTTTCGGATGAGAAACGATGACTCCGGACCTGTCGAATGATCCCAAAATGGTCAATATGGATGAAATTTTAACATTTAATCTTTTGACTCTAAATGACTGTTGGATGTGAATTATGACTTTGTCAACTAAAATAAGTGTGTTTAAAGTCATTTCTGTGCCCGAAACGGGTTAAAATTGAAGCTTTTGAATAAGCAAAACTCTGTAAAAATGGCAATTTTGGTCACTGTGAGGGTTTAAAAAGTGGTTATTCAACATGAGGCACGATCCAATTGACATTTTGAATCATTTTTGGTACAGTCCAAAAAATCAATTTTCGGATGAAAAACGATGACTCCGGACCTGTCGAACGATTCCAAAATGGTCAATATAGATGAAATTTCAACATTTAATCTTTTGACTCTAAATGACTGTTGGATGTGAATTATGACTTTGTCAACTAAAATAAGTGTGTTTAAAGTCATTTCTGTGCCTGAAACGGGTCAAAATTTAAGCTTTTGAATAAGCAAAACTCTGTAAAAATGGCAATTTTGGTCACTGTGAGGGTTTAAAAGTGGTTATTCAACATGAGGCACGATCCAATTGACATTTTGAATCATTTTTGGTACAGTCCAAAAAATCAATTTTCGGATGAAAAACGATGACTCCGGACCTGTCGAACGATCCCAAAATGGTCAATATAGATGAAATTTCAACATTTAATCTTTTGACTCTAAATGACTGTTGGATGTGAATTATGACTTTGTCAACTAAAATAAGTGTGTTTAAAGTCATTTCTGTGCCTGAAACGGGTCAAAATGGAAGCTTTTGAGTAAGCAAACCTCTGTAAAAATGGCAATTTTGGTCACTGTGAGGGTTTAAAAAGTGATTATTCAACATGAGGCACGATCCAATTGACATTTTGAATCATTTTTGGAACAGTCCAAAAAATAAATTTTTGGATGAAAAACGATGACTCCGGACCTGTCGAACGATCCCAAAATGGTCTATAATGATGAAATTTTAACATTTAATCTTTTGACTCTAAATGACTGTTGGATGTGAATTATGACTTTGTCAACTAAAATAAGTGTGTTTAAAGTCATTTCTGTGCCTGAAACGGGTCAACATGGAAGCTTTTGAGTAAGCAAAACTCTGTAAAAATGGCAATTTTGGTCACTGTGAGGGTTTAAAAAGTGGTTATTCAACATGAGGCACGATCCAATTGACATTTTGAATCATTTTTGGTACAGCCCAAAAAATCAATTTTCGGATGAAAAACGATGACTCCGGACCTGTCGAACGATCCCAAAATGGTCTATAATGATGACATTTTAACATTTAATCTTTTGACTCTAAATGACTGTTGGATGTGAATTATGACTTTGTCAACTAGAATAAGTGTGTTTAAAGTCATTTCTGTGCCCGAAACGGGTCAAAATTGAAGCTTTTGAGTAAGCAAAACTCTGTAAAAATGGCAATTTTGGTCACTGTGAGGGTTTAAAAAGTGGTTATTCAACATGAGGCACGATCCAATTGACATTTTGAATCATTTTTGGTACAGTCCAAAAAATCAATTTTCGGATGAAAAACGATGACTCCGGACCTGTCGAACGATCCCAAAATGGTCAATATAGATGAAATTTCAACATTTAATCTTTTGACTCTAAATGACTGTTGGATGTGAATTATGACTTTGTCAACTAAAATAAGTGTGTTTAAAGTCATTTCTGTGCCTGAAACCGGTCAAAATGGAAGCTTTTGAGTAAGCAAAACTCTGTAAAAATGGCAATTTTGGCCACTGTGAGGGTTTAAAAAGTGGTTATTCAACATGAGGCACGATCCAATTGACATTTTGAATCATTTTTGGAACAGTCCAAAAAATTAATTTTTGGATGAAAAATGATGACTCCGGACCTGTCGAACGATCCCAAAATGGTCTATAATGATGACATTTTAACATTTAATCTTTTGACTCTAAATTACTGTTGGATGTGAATTATGACTTTGTCAACTAAAATAAGTGTGTTTAAAGTCATTTCTGTGTCTGAAACGGGTCAAAATGGAAGCTTTTGAGTAAGCAAAACTCTGTAAAAATGACAATTTTGGTCACTGTGAGGGTTTAAAAAGTGGTTATTCAACATGAGGCACGATCCAATTGACATTTTGAATCATTTTTGGAACAGTCCAAAAAATCAATTTTTGGATGAAAAACGATGACTTCGGACCTGTCGAACGATCCCAAAATGGTCTATAATGATGAAATTTCAACATTTAATCTTTTGATTCTAAATGACTGTTGGATGTGAATTATGACTTTGTCAACTAAAATAAGTGTGTTTAAAGTCATTTCTGTGCCTGAAACGGGTCAAAATTGAAGCTTTTGAGTAAGCAAAACTCTGTAAAAATGGCAATTTTGGTCACTGTGAGGGTTTAAAAAGTGGTTATTCAACATGAGGCACGATCCAATTGACATTTTGAATCATTTTTGGAACAGTCCAAAAAATCAATTTTCGGATGAGAAACGATGACTCCGGACCTGTCGAACGATCCCAAAATGGTCAATATGGATGAAATTTTAACATTTAATCTTTTGACTCTAAATGACTGTTGGATGTGAATTATGACTTTGTCAACTAAAATAAGTGTGTTTAAAGTCATTTCTGTGCCCGCAACGGGTTAAAATTGAAGCTTTTGAATAAGCAAAACTCTGTAAAAATGGCAATTTTGGTCACTGTGAGGGTTTAAAAAGTGGTTATTCAACATGAGGCACGATCCAATTGACATTTTGAATCATTTTTGGTACAGTCCAAAAAATCAATTTTCGGATGAAAAACAATGACTCCGGACCTGTCGAACGATTCCAAAATGGTCAATATAGATGAAATTTCAACATTTAATCTTTTGACTCTAAATGACTGTTGGATGTGAATTATGACTTTGTCAACTAAAATAAGTGTGTTTAAAGTCATTTCTGTGCCTGAAACGGGTCAAAATTGAAGCTTTTGAATAAGCAAAACTCTGTAAAAATGGCAATTTTGGTCACTGTGAGGGTTTAAAAGTGGTTATTCAACATGAGGCACGATCCAATTGACATTTTGAATCATTTTTGGTACAGTCCAAAAAATCAATTTTCGGATGAAAAACGATGACTCCGGACCTGTCGAACGATCCCAAAATGGTCAATATAGATGAAATTTCAACATTTAATCTTTTGACTCTAAATGACTGTTGGATGTGAATTATGACTTTGTCAACTTAAATAAGTGTGTTTAAAGTCATTTCTGTGCCAGAAACGGGTCAAAATGGAAGCTTTTGAGTAAGCAAACCTCTGTAAAAATGGCAATTTTGGTCACTGTGAGGGTTTAAAAAGTGATTATTCAACATGAGGCACGATCCAATTGACATTTTGAATCATTTTTGGAACAGTCCAAAAAATAAATTTTTGGATGAAAAACGATGACTCCGGACCTGTCGAACGATCCCAAAATGGTCTATAATGATGAAATTTTAACATTTAATCTTTTGACTCTAAATGACTGTTGGATGTGAATTATGACTTTGTCAACTAAAATAAGTGTGTTTAAAGTCATTTCTGTGCCTGAAACGGGTCAACATGGAAGCTTTTGAGTAAGCAAAACTCTGTAAAAATGGCAATTTTGGTCACTGTGAGGGTTTAAAAAGTGGTTATTCAACATGAGGCACGATCCAATTGACATTTTGAATCATTTTTGGTACAGTCCAAAAAATCAATTTTCGGATGAAAAACGATGACTCCGGACCTGTCGAACGATCCCAAAATGGTCTATAATGATGACATTTTAACATTTAATCTTTTGACTCTAAATGACTGTTGGATGTGAATTATGACTTTGTCAACTAGAATAAGTGTGTTTAAAGTCATTTCTGTGCCCGAAACGGGTCAAAATTGAAGCTTTTGAGTAAGCAAAACTCTGTAAAAATGGCAATTTTGGTCACTGTGAGGGTTTAAAAAGTGGTTATTCAACATGAGGCACGATCAAATTGACATTTTGAATCATTTTTGGTACAGTCCAAAAAATCAATTTTCGGATGAAAAACGATGACTCCGGACCTGTCGAACGATCCCAAAATGGTCAATATAGATGAAATTTCAACATTTAATCTTTTGACTCTAAATGACTGTTGGATGTGAATTATGACTTTGTCAACTAAAATAAGTGTGTTTAAAGTCATTTCTGTGCCTGAAACCGGTCAAAATGGAAGCTTTTGAGTAAGCAAAACTCTGTAAAAATGGCAATTTTGGCCACTGTGAGGGTTTAAAAAGTAGTTATTCAACATGAGGCACGATCCAATTGACATTTTGAATCATTTTTGGAACAGTCCAAAAAATTAATTTTTGGATGAAAAACGATGACTCCGGACCTGTCGAACGATCCCAAAATGGTCTATAATGATGACATTTTAACATTTAATCTTTTGACTCTAAATTACTGTTGGATTGAATTATGGCTTTGCCAACTAAAATAAGTGTGTTTAAAGTCATTTCTGTGCCTGAAACGGGTCAAAATGGAAGCTTTTGAGTAAGCAAAACTCTGTAAAAATGGCAATTTTGGTCACTGTGAGGGTTTAAAAAGTGGTTATTCAACATGAGGCACGATCCAATTGACATTTTGAATCATTTTTGGAACAGTCCAAAAAATAAATTTTTGGATGAAAAACGATGACTCCGGACCTGTCGAACGATCCCAAAATGGTCAATATAGATGAAATTTCAACATTTAATCTTTTGACTCTAAATGACTGTTGGATGTGAATTATGACTTTGTCAACTAAAATAAGTGTGTTTAAAGTCATTTCTGTGCCTGAAACGGGTCAAAATGGAAGCTTTTGAGTAAGCAAACCTCTGTAAAAATGGCAATTTTGGTCACTGTGAGGGTTTAAAAAGTGATTATTCAACATGAGGCACGATCCAATTGACATTTTGAATCATTTTTTGTACAGTCCAAAAAATCAATTTTCGGATGAAAAACGATGACTCCGGACCTGTCGAACGATTCCAAAATGGTCAATATAGATGAAATTTCAACATTTAATCTTTTGACTCTAAATGACTGTTGGATGTGAATTATGACTTTGTCAACTAAAATAAGTGTGTTTAAAGTCATTTCTGTGCCTGAAACGGGTCAAAATTGAAGCTTTTGAATAAGCAAAACTCTGTAAAAATGGCAATTTTGGTCACTGTGAGGGTTTAAAAAGCGGTTATTCAACATGAGGCACGATCCAATTGACATTTTGAATCATTTTTGGTACAGTCCAAAAAATCAATTTTCGGATGAAAAACGATGACTCCGGACCTGTCGAACGATCCCAAAATGGTCAATATAGATGAAATTTCAACATTTAATCTTTTGACTCTAAATGACTGTTGGATGTGAATTATGACTTTGTCAACTAAAATAAGTGTGTTTAAAGTCATTTCTGTGCCTGAAACGGGTCAAAATTGAAGCTTATGAGTAAGCAAAACTCTGTAAAAATGGCAATTTTGGTCACTGTGAGGGTTTAAAAAGTGGTTGTTCAACATGAGGCACGATCCAATTGACATTTTGTATAATTTTTGGTACAGTCCAAAAAATCAATTTTCGGATGAAAAACGATGACTCCGGACCTGTCGAACGATCCCAAAATGGTCAATATGGATGAAATTTCAACATTTAATCTTTTGACTCTAAATGACTGTTGGATGTGAATTACTACTTTGTCAACTAAAATAAGTGTGTTTAAAGTCCTTTCTGTGCCTGAAACGGGTCAAAATTGAAGCTTTTGAATAAGCAAAACTCTGTAAAAATGGCAATTTTGGTCACTGTGAGGGTTTAAAAAGTGGTTATTCAACATGAGGCACGATCCAATTGACATTTTTAATCATTTTTGGTACAGTCCAAAAAATCAATTTTCGGATGAAAAACGATGACTCCGGACCTGTCGAACGATCCCAAAATGGTCTATAATGATGACATTTTAATATTTAATCTTTTGACTCTAAATGACTGTTGGATGTGAATTATGACTTTGTCAACTAGAATAAGTGTGTTTAAAGTCATTTCTGTGCCCGAAACGGGTCAAAATTGAAGCTTTTGAGTAAGCAAAACTCTGTAAAAATGGCAATTTTGGTCACTGTGAGGGTTTAAAAAGTGGTTATTCAACATGAGGCATGATCCAATTGACATTTTGAATCATTTTTGGTACAGTCCAAAAAATCAATTTTCGGATGAAAAACGATGACTCCGGACCTGTCGAACGATCCCAAAATGGTCTATAATGATGAAATTTTAACATTTAATCTTTTGACTCTAAATGACTGTTGGATGTGAATTATGACTTTGTCAACTAAAATAAGTGTGTTTAAAGTCATTTCTGTGCCTGAAACGGGTCAAAATGGAAGCTTTTGAGTAAGCAAAACTCTGTAAAAATGGCAATTTTGGTCACTGTGAGGGTTTAAAAAGTGGTTATTCAACATGAGGCACGATCCAATTGACATTTTGAATCATTTTTGGAACAGTCCAAAAAATCAATTTTCGGATGAGAAACGATGACTCCGGACCTGTCGAATGATCCCAAAATGGTCAATATGGATGAAATTTTAACATTTAATCTTTTGACTCTAAATGACTGTTGGATGTGAATTATGACTTTGTCAACTAAAATAAGTGTGTTTAAAGTCATTTCTGTGCCCGAAACGGGTTAAAATTGAAGCTTTTGAATAAGCAAAACTCTGTAAAAATGGCAATTTTGGTCACTGTGAGGGTTTAAAAAGTGGTTATTCAACATGAGGCACGATCCAATTGACATTTTGAATCATTTTAGGTACAGTCCAAAAAATCAATTTTCGGATGAAAAACGATGACTCCGGACCTGTCGAACGATTCCAAAATGGTCAATATAGATGAAATTTCAACATTTAATCTTTTGACTCTAAATGACTGTTGGATGTGAATTATGACTTTGTCAACTAAAATAAGTGTGTTTAAAGTCATTTCTGTGCCTAAAACGGGTCAAAATTTAAGCTTTTGAATAAGCAAAACTCTGTAAAAATGGCAATTTTGGTCACTGTGAGGGTTTAAAAGTGGTTATTCAACATGAGGCACGATCCAATTGACATTTTGAATCATTTTTGGTACAGTCCAAAAAATCAATTTTCGGATGAAAAACGATGACTCCGGACCTGTCGAACGATCCCAAAATGGTCAATATAGATGAAATTTCAACATTTAATCTTTTGACTCTAAATGACTGTTGGATGTGAATTATGACTTTGTCAACTAAAATAAGTGTGTTTAAAGTCATTTCTGTGCCTGAAACGGGTCAAAATGGAAGCTTTTGAGTAAGCAAACCTCTGTAAAAATGGCAATTTTGGTCACTGTGAGGGTTTAAAAAGTGATTATTCAACATGAGGCACGATCCAATTGACATTTTGAATCATTTTTGGAACAGTCCAAAAAATAAATTTTTGGATGAAAAACGATGACTCCGGACCTGTCAAACGATCCCAAAATGGTCTATAATGATGAAATTTTAACATTTAATCTTTTGACTCTAAATGACTGTTGGATGTGAATTATGACTTTGTCAACTAAAATAAGTGTGTTTAAAGTCATTTCTGTGCCTGAAACGGGTCAACATGGAAGCTTTTGAGTAAGCAAAACTCTGTAAAAATGGCAATTTTGGTCACTGTGAGGGTTTAAAAAGTGGTTATTCAACATGAGGCACGATCCAATTGACATTTTGAATCATTTTTGGTACAGTCCAAAAAATCAATTTTCGGATGAAAAACGATGACTCCGGACCTGTCGAACGATCCCAAAATGGTCTATAATGATGACATTTTAACATTTAATCTTTTGACTCTAAATGACTGTTGGATGTGAATTATGACTTTGTCAACTAGAATAAGTGTGTTTAAAGTCATTTCTGTGCCCGAAACGGGTCAAAATTGAAGCTTTTGAGTAAGCAAAACTCTGTAAAAATGGCAATTTTGGTCACTGTGAGGGTTTAAAAAGTGGTTATTCAACATGAGGCACGATCCAATTGACATTTTGAATCATTTTTGGTACAGTCCAAAAAATCAATTTTCGGATGAAAAACGATGACTCCGGACCTGTCGAACGATCCCAAAATGGTCAATATAGATGAAATTTCAACATTTAATCTTTTGACTCTAAATGACTGTTGGATGTGAATTATGACTTTGTCAACTAAAATAAGTGTGTTTAAAGTCATTTCTGTGCCTGAAACCGGTCAAAATGGAAGCTTTTGAGTAAGCAAAACTCTGTAAAAATGGCAATTTTGGCCACTGTGAGGGTTTAAAAAGTGGTTATTCAACATGAGGCACGATCCAATTGACATTTTGAATCATTTTTGGAACAGTCCAAAAAATTAATTTTTGGATGAAAAATGATGACTCCGGACCTGTCGAACGATCCCAAAATGGTCTATAATGATGACATTTTAACATTTAATCTTTTGACTCTAAATTACTGTTGGATGTGAATTATGGCTTTGCCAACTAAAATAAGTGTGTTTAAAGTCATTTCTGTGCCTGAAACGGGTCAAAATGGAAGCTTTTGAGAAAGCAAAACTCTGTAAAAATGGCAATTTTGGTCACTGTGAGGGTTTAAAAAGTGGTTATTCAACATGAGGCACGATCCAATTGACATTTTGAATCATTTTTGGAACAGTCCAAAAAATCAATTTTCGGATGAGAAACGATGACTCCGGACCTGTCGAACGATCCCAAAATGGTCAATATGGATGAAATTTTAACATTTAATCTTTTGACTCTAAATGACTGTTGGATGTGAATTATGACTTTGTCAACTAAAATAAGTGTGTTTAAAGTCATTTCTGTGCCCGCAACGGGTTAAAATTGAAGCTTTTGAATAAGCAAAACTCTGTAAAAATGGCAATTTTGGTCACTGTGAGGGTTTAAAAAGTGATTATTCAACATGAGGCACGATCCAATTGACATTTTGAATCATTTTTGGTACAGTCCAAAAAATCAATTTTCGGATGAAAAACAATGACTCCGGACCTGTCGAACGATTCCAAAATGGTCAATATAGATGAAATTTCAACATTTAATCTTTTGACTCTAAATGACTGTTGGATGTGAATTATGACTTTGTCAACTAAAATAAGTGTGTTTAAAGTCATTTCTGTGCCTGAAACGGGTCAAAATTGAAGCTTTTGAATAAGCAAAACTCTGTAAAAATGGCAATTTTGGTCACTGTGAGGGTTTAAAAGTGGTTATTCAACATGAGGCACGATCCAATTGACATTTTGAATCATTTTTGGTACAGTCCAAAAAATCAATTTTTGGATGAAAAACGATGACTCCGGACCTGTCGAACGATCCCAAAATGGTCAATATAGATGAAATTTCAACATTTAATCTTTTGACTCTAAATGACTGTTGGATGTGAATTATGACTTTGTCAACTTAAATAAGTGTGTTTAAAGTCATTTCTGTGCCAGAAACGGGTCAAAATGGAAGCTTTTGAGTAAGCAAACCTCTGTAAAAATGGCAATTTTGGTCACTGTGAGGGTTTAAAAAGTGATTATTCAACATGAGGCACGATCCAATTGACATTTTGAATCATTTTTGGAACAGTCCAAAAAATAAATTTTTGGATGAAAAACGATGACTCCGGACCTGTCGAACGATCCCAAAATGGTCTATAATGATGAAATTTTAACATTTAATCTTTTGACTCTAAATGACTGTTGGATGTGAATTATGACTTTGTCAACTAAAATAAGTGTGTTTAAAGTCATTTCTGTGCCTGAAACGGGTCAACATGGAAGCTTTTGAGTAAGCAAAACTCTGTAAAAATGGCAATTTTGGTCACTGTGAGGGTTTAAAAAGTGGTTATTCAACATGAGGCACGATCCAATTGACATTTTGAATCATTTTTGGTACAGTCCAAAAAATCAATTTTCGGATGAAAAACGATGACTCCGGACCTGTCGAACGATCCCAAAATGGTCTATAATGATGACATTTTAACATTTAATCTTTTGACTCTAAATGACTGTTGGATGTGAATTATGACTTTGTCAACTAGAATAAGTGTGTTTAAAGTCATTTCTGTGCCCGAAACGGGTCAAAATTGAAGCTTTTGAGTAAGCAAAACTCTGTAAAAATGGCAATTTTGGTCACTGTGAGGGTTTAAAAAGTGGTTATTCAACATGAGGCACGATCAAATTGACATTTTGAATCATTTTTGGTACAGTCCAAAAAATCAATTTTCGGATGAAAAACGATGACTCCGGACCTGTCGAACGATCCAAAAATGGTCAATATAGATGAAATTTCAACATTTAATCTTTTGACTCTAAATGACTGTTGGATGTGAATTATGACTTTGTCAACTAAAATAAGTGTGTTTAAAGTCATTTCTGTGCCTGAAACGGGTCAAAATGGAAGCTTTTGAGTAAGCAAAACTCTGTAAAAATGGCAATTTTGGCCACTGTGAGGGTTTAAAAAGTGGTTATTCAACATGAGGCACGATCCAATTGACATTTTGAATCATTTTTGGAACAGTCCAAAAAATTAATTTTTGGATGAAAAACAATGACTCCGGACCTGTCGAACGATCCCAAAATGGTCTATAATGATGACATTTTAACATTTAATCTTTTGACTCTAAATTACTGTTGGATTGAATTATGGCTTTGCCAACTAAAATAAGT
Organism: Lissotriton vulgaris; assembly: GCF_964263255.1. Classification (NCBI taxonomy): domain Eukaryota; kingdom Metazoa; phylum Chordata; class Amphibia; order Caudata; family Salamandridae; genus Lissotriton; species Lissotriton vulgaris. The sequence continues at coordinate 6,501 of NW_028243271.1, read as the reverse complement.
GTGTTTAAAGTCATTTCTGTGCCTGAAACGGGTCAAAATGGAAGCTTTTGAGTAAGCAAAACTCTGTAAAAATGGCAATTTTGGTCACTGTGAGGGTTTAAAAAGTGGTTATTCAACATGAGGCACGATCCAATTGACATTTTGAATCATTTTTGGAACAGTCCAAAAAATCAATTTTCGGATGAGAAACGATGACTCCGGACCTGTCGAACGATCCCAAAATGGTCAATATGGATGAAATTTTAACATTTAATCTTTTGACTCTAAATGAATGTTGGATGTGAATTATGATTTTGTCAACTAAAATAAGTGTGTTTAAAGTCATTTCTGTGCCCGAAACGGGTTAAAATTGAAGCTTTTGAATAAGCAAAACTCTGTAAAAATTGCAATTTTGGTCACTGTGAGGGTTTAAAAAGTGGTTATTCAACATGAGGCACGATCCAATTGACATTTTGAATCATTTTTTGTACAGTCCAAAAAATCAATTTTCGGATGAAAAACGATGACTCCGGACCTGTCGAACGATTCCAAAATGGTCAATATAGATGAAATTTCAACATTTAATCTTTTGACTCTAAATGACTGTTGGATGTGAATTATGACTTTGTCAACTAAAATAAGTGTGTTTAAAGTCATTTCTGTGCCTGAAACCGGTCAAAATGGAAGCTTTTGAGTAAGCAAAACTCTGTAAAAATGGCAATTTTGGCCACTGTGAGGGTTTAAAAAGTGGTTATTCAACATGAGGCACGATCCAATTGACATTTTGAATCATTTTTGGAACAGTCCAAAAAATTAATTTTTGGATGAAAAACGATGACTCCGGACCTGTCGAACGATCCCAAAATGGTCTATAATGATGACATTTTAACATTTAATCTTTTGACTCTAAATTACTGTTGGATTGAATTATGGCTTTGCCAACTAAAATAAGTGTGTTTAAAGTCATTTCTGTGCCTGAAACGGGTCAAAATGGAAGCTTTTGAGTAAGCAAAACTCTGTAAAAATGGCAATTTTGGTCACTGTGAGGGTTTAAAAAGTGGTTATTCAACATGAGGCACGATCCAATTGACATTTTGAATCATTTTTGGAACAGTCCAAAAAATCAATTTTCGGATGAGAAACGATGACTCCGGACCTGTCGAACGATCCCAAAATGGTCAATATGGATGAAATTTTAACATTTAATCTTTTGACTCTAAATGAATGTTGGATGTGAATTATGATTTTGTCAACTAAAATAAGTGTGTTTAAAGTCATTTCTGTGCCCGAAACGGGTTAAAATTGTAGCTTTTGAATAAGCAAAACTCTGTAAAATAGCAATTTTGGTCACTGTGAGGGTTTAAAAAGTGGTTATTCAACATGAGGCACGATCCAATTGACATTTTGAATCATTTTTTGTACAGTCCAAAAAATCAATTTTCGGATGAAAAACGATGACTCCGGACCTGTCGAACGATCCCAAAATGGTCAATATGGATGAAATTTCAACATTTAATCTTTTGACTCTAAATGACTGTTGGATGTGAATTACTACTTTGTCAACTAAAATAAGTGTGTTTAAAGTCCTTTCTGTGCCTGAAACGGGTCAAAATTGAAGCTTTTGAATAAGCAAAACTCTGTAAAAATGGCAATTTTGGTCACTGTGAGGGTTTAAAAAGTGGTTATTCAACATGAGGCACGATCCAATTGACATTTTTAATCATTTTTGGTACAGTCCAAAAAATCAATTTTCGGATGAAAAACGATGACTCCGGACCTGTCGAACGATCCCAAAATGGTCTATAATGATGACATTTTAATATTTAATCTTTTGACTCTAAATGACTGTTGGATGTGAATTATGACTTTGTCAACTAGAATAAGTGTGTTTAAAGTCATTTCTGTGCCCGAAACGGGTCAAAATTGAAGCTTTTGAGTAAGCAAAACTCTGTAAAAATGGCAATTTTGGTCACTGTGAGGGTTTAAAAAGTGGTTATTCAACATGAGGCATGATCCAATTGACATTTTGAATCATTTTTGGTACAGTCCAAAAAATCAATTTTCGGATGAAAAACGATGACTCCGGACCTGTCGAACGATCCCAAAATGGTCTATAATGATGAAATTTTAACATTTCATCTTTTGACTCTAAATGACTGTTGGATGTGAATTATGACTTTGTCAACTAAAATAAGTGTGTTTAAAGTCATTTCTGTGCCTGAAACGGGTCAAAATGGAAGCTTTTGAGTAAGCAAAACTCTGTAAAAATGGCAATTTTGGTCACTGTGAGGGTTTAAAAAGTGGTTATTCAACATGAGGCACGATCCAATTGACATTTTGAATCATTTTTGGAACAGTCCAAAAAATCAATTTTCGGATGAGAAACGATGACTCCGGACCTGTCGAATGATCCCAAAATGGTCAATATGGATGAAATTTTAACATTTAATCTTTTGACTCTAAATGACTGTTGGATGTGAATTATGACTTTGTCAACTAAAATAAGTGTGTTTAAAGTCATTTCTGTGCCCGAAACGGGTTAAAATTGAAGCTTTTGAATAAGCAAAACTCTGTAAAAATGGCAATTTTGGTCACTGTGAGGGTTTAAAAAGTGGTTATTCAACATGAGGCACGATCCAATTGACATTTTGAATCATTTTTGGTACAGTCCAAAAAATCAATTTTCGGATGAAAAACAATGACTCCGGACCTGTCGAACGATTCCAAAATGGTCAATATAGATGAAATTTCAACATTTAATCTTTTGACTCTAAATGACTGTTGGATGTGAATTATGACTTTGTCAACTAAAATAAGTGTGTTTAAAGTCATTTCTGTGCCTGAAACGGGTCAAAATTTAAGCTTTTGAATAAGCAAAACTCTGTAAAAATGGCAATTTTGGTCACTGTGAGGGTTTAAAAGTGGTTATTCAACATGAGGCACGATCCAATTGACATTTTGAATCATTTTTGGTACAGTCCAAAAAATCAATTTTCGGATGAAAAACGATGACTCCGGACCTGTCGAACGATCCCAAAATGGTCAATATAGATGAAATTTCAACATTTAATCTTTTGACTCTAAATGACTGTTGGATGTGAATTATGACTTTGTCAACTAAAATAAGTGTGTTTAAAGTCATTTCTGTGCCTGAAACGGGTCAAAATGGAAGCTTTTGAGTAAGCAAACCTCTGTAAAAATGGCAATTTTGGTCACTGTGAGGGTTTAAAAAGTGATTATTCAACATGAGGCACGATCCAATTGACATTTTGAATCATTTTTGGAACAGTCCAAAAAATAAATTTTTGGATGAAAAACGATGACTCCGGACCTGTCGAACGATTCCAAAATGGTCTATAATGATGAAATTTTAACATTTAATCTTTTGACTCTAAATGACTGTTGGATGTGAATTATGACTTTGTCAACTAAAATAAGTGTGTTTAAAGTCATTTCTGTGCCTGAAACGGGTCAACATGGAAGCTTTTGAGTAAGCAAAACTCTGTAAAAATGGCAATTTTGGTCACTGTGAGGGTTTAAAAAGTGGTTATTCAACATGAGGCACGATCCAATTGACATTTTGAATCATTTTTGGTACAGTCCAAAAAATCAATTTTCGGATGAAAAACGATGACTCCGGACCTGTCGAACGATCCCAAAATGGTCTATAATGATGACATTTTAACATTTAATCTTTTGACTCTAAATGACTGTTGGATGTGAATTATGACTTTGTCAACTAGAATAAGTGTGTTTAAAGTCATTTCTGTGCCCGAAACGGGTCAAAATTGAAGCTTTTGAGTAAGCAAAACTCTGTAAAAATGGCAATTTTGGTCACTGTGAGGGTTTAAAAAGTGGTTATTCAACATGAGGCACGATCAAATTGACATTTTGAATCATTTTTGGTACAGTCCAAAAAATCAATTTTCGGATGAAAAACGATGACTCCGGACCTGTCGAACGATCCCAAAATGGTCAATATAGATGAAATTTCAACATTTAATCTTTTGACTCTAAATGACTGTTGGATGTGAATTATGACTTTGTCAACTAAAATAAGTGTGTTTAAAGTCATTTCTGTGCCTGAAACCGGTCAAAATGGAAGCTTTTGAGTAAGCAAAACTCTGTAAAAATGGCAATTTTGGCCACTGTGAGGGTTTAAAAAGTAGTTATTCAACATGAGGCACGATCCAATTGACATTTTGAATCATTTTTGGAACAGTCCAAAAAATTAATTTTTGGATGAAAAACGATGACTCCGGACCTGTCGAACGATCCCAAAATGGTCTATAATGATGACATTTTAACATTTAATCTTTTGACTCTAAATTACTGTTGGATTGAATTATGGCTTTGCCAACTAAAATAAGTGTGTTTAAAGTCATTTCTGTGCCTGAAACGGGTCAAAATGGAAGCTTTTGAGTAAGCAAAACTCTGTAAAAATGGCAATTTTGGTCACTGTGAGGGTTTAAAAAGTGGTTATTCAACATGAGGCACGATCCAATTGACATTTTGAATCATTTTTGGAACAGTCCAAAAAATCAATTTTCGGATGAGAAACGATGACTCCGGACCTGTCGAACGATCCCAAAATGGTCAATATGGATGAAATTTTAACATTTAATCTTTTGACTCTAAATGAATGTTGGATGTGAATTATGATTTTGTCAACTAAAATAAGTGTGTTTAAAGTCATTTCTGTGCCCGAAACGGGTTAAAATTGAAGCTTTTGAATAAGCAAAACTCTGTAAAAATTGCAATTTTGGTCACTGTGAGGGTTTAAAAAGTGGTTATTCAACATGAGGCACGATCCAATTGACATTTTGAATCATTTTTTGTACAGTCCAAAAAATCAATTTTCGGATGAAAAACGATGACTCCGGACCTGTCGAACGATTCCAAAATGGTCAATATAGATGAAATTTCAACATTTAACCTTTTGACTCTAAATGACTGTTGGATGTGAATTATGACTTTGTCAACTAAAATAAGTGTGTTTAAAGTCATTTCTGTGCCTGAAACGGGTCAAAATTGAAGCTTTTGAATAAGCAAAACTCTGTAAAAATGGCAATGTTGGTCACTGTGAGGGTTTAAAAAGTGGTTATTCAACATGAGGCACGATCCAATTGACATTTTGAATCATTTTTGGTACAGTCCAAAAAATCAATTTTCGGATGAAAAACGATGACTCCGGACCTGTCGAACGATCCCAAAATGGTCAATATAGATGAAATTTCAACATTTAATCTTTTGACTCTAAATGACTGTTGGATGTGAATTATGACTTTGTCAACTAAAATAAGTCTGTTTAAAGTCATTTCTGTGCCTGAAACGGGTCAAAATGGAAGCTTTTGAGTAAGCAAAACTCTGTAAAAATGGCAATTTTGGTCACTGTGAGGGTTTAAAAAGTGATTATTCAACATGAGGCACGATTCAATTGACATTTTGAATCATTTTTGGAACAGTCCAAAAAATAAATTTTTGGATGAAAAACGATGACTCCGGACCTGTCGAACGATCCCAAAATGGTCAATATAGATGAAATTTCAACATTTAATCTTTTGACTCTAAATGACTGTTGGATGTGAATTATGACTTTGTCAACTAAAATAAGTGTGTTTAAAGTCATTTCTGTGCCTGAAACGGGTCAAAATTGAAGCTTTTGAATAAGCAAAACTCTGTAAAAATGGCAATTTTGGTCACTGTGAGGGTTTAAAAAGTGGTTATTCAACATGAGGCACGATCCAATTGACATTTTGAATCATTTTTGGTACAGTCCAAAAAATCAATTTTCGGATGAAAAACGATGACTCCGGACCTGTCGAACGATCCCAAAATGGTCAATATAGATGAAATTTCAACATTTAATCTTTTGACTCTAAATGACTGTTGGATGTGAATTATGACTTTGTCAACTAAAATAAGTGTGTTTAAAGTCATTTCTGTGCCTGAAACGGGTCAAAATTAAGGCTTATGAGTAAGCAAAACTCTGTAAAAATGGCAATTTTGGTCACTGTGAGGGTTTAAAAAGTGGTTATTCAACATGAGGCACGATCCAATTGACATTTTGTATAATTTTTGGTACAGTCCAAAAAATCAATTTTCGGATGAAAAACGATGACTCCGGACCTGTCGAACGATCCCAAAATGGTCAATATGGATGAAATTTCAACATTTAATCTTTTGACTCTAAATGACTGTTGGATGTGAATTACTACTTTGTCAACTAAAATAAGTGTGTTTAAAGTCCTTTCTGTGCCTGAAACGGGTCAAAATTGAAGCTTTTGAATAAGCAAAACTCTGTAAAAATGGCAATTTTGGTCACTGTGAGGGTTTAAAAAGTGGTTATTCAACATGAGGCACGATCCAATTGACATTTTTAATCATTTTTGGTACAGTCCAAAAAATCAATTTTCGGATGAAAAACGATGACTCCGGACCTGTCGAACGATCCCAAAATGGTCTATAATGATGACATTTTAATATTTAATCTTTTGACTCTAAATGACTGTTGGATGTGAA
>NW_028243270.1:0-15372 GCF_964263255.1 Lissotriton vulgaris | reverse complement strand
AGAATGGCAGCCATACAGACCCTTGGGATTGACATTTCGATTACGATAAAACCAGCGTACAAGGGAGGGGCTATAGTCATTCTGAATACGGATGAGTATACCTTAGAATGTAATTGCCAACTGTCCAACTGTGACTACTACACCTCCTTTAGGGAGGACCCCACTGAACATCTGAGCACTCATAAGCTCAATGGTTTTCTCAGCCGAATCACAGGGTTGGATCAGAAGGAAGGAATCAGCCTTCCTTATCAATACCCACCCCAGGACACCGTATCTTTACACTCTGTCCAAAATCCACAAGAATACCAGACCCCAAACAGGCAGACCAATAGTATCAGGAATCTGGTATATTATCAAGCCACTCTCACAATTTTGTTATATCTATTTGAACCCCTGGTGATGAAAACCCTGTCCTTCCTCTGGGACAGAACCAATGTTCTGAATCTTCTAGGGAACCTGAAAATTATGCCCCTATTGATCAATTAATTGTCTGAAACGTTTCAGTGCTCCTTCCATCATCTCCTTGTGTTTTCTTTGTTTGGCCTAATTTGGCAGGGTATGCCTGGATGTGAGTACCTTGCTCACTTTGCCACTGGATTCAAGCTAGCTTGGCAGATGTGGGGTGTTACCCAAAACCAGTCCCAGGATGCTTGTTTCCAGTTCAGGGAAGACCTGGCTTGGCTGTTTGGGCTGAACTATACCGAAGAGTCAAAAGGGTCAAGGCTTATTTGCATATAGCTGGGGAGGCGAAGTGAGCTAAAGAATGTTGATGGTTGAACTCATATCTGTGACTGGTTCTGATTGTCTGAAAAGTTTCAGTGCTCCTTCCATTATCTCCATGTGTTTTATTGATCAAGTAGTCACTCTAGACGTAGAGGCTCTTTATGAAACATACCCCAAAATGCCATCTTAGAAGTGATAGAAACTATCCTCGTGGCAGAGGAGTGGACCTCTCCCACCCCAGTGAGCTTTATTATGGAGTGCACAACCACAGTGTTGAAGGCAAACTTTTTTCAATTTGAGGAACAACTGTACCATCAGACTCAGGGCACCCCTATGTGTAGTACCTTTGCCACAAGTCTGGTCTGCCTCTACATGTCCGACTTCGAGGAAAAACACATCTTTGTGGATTGTAACCCCTGATAGACCAGCATCCTGATGTGGTGTAGTTATATTGATGACATACTGATTCTATGGCAGGGTACCACAACTATATCCGGGGATTTCAGTGTAAGGAATTACACACTGAACTCATATTTGAGGTTCAGCAAGATTGTCTCCACAATAGAACTCCCATTCCTTGACCTACTAATTTTACTCACAGGAGGACATCTACAAATGACGATGTACAAGAAACCAACAGACATCAATAGTCTACTCAGATATGACAGCCACTATCCCAAACACCTGCAAGACAGCCTTCTTTAAGGGCAATTTCTATGCTTGAATCATAATTGCCGCACCATCAACAACTATAGACAACAAGCCCTATCCTTGAATACGGATTTAGTGGCAAGGCAATAGTCTCAATACATGGTACAAAGAGACTACAGGAGAGCTAAGAATAACAAAAGAGAGGGTCTACTAGAACCCCGCAGGCGGCAATCCACTGACATCATGACCTGTGTCACATCCTTTACACCACAGTCTACTCACATACAAAAAATCATTAGGTAACACTGGGCAATATTAAAGACGGGGTCCATGTCTCCCGCCAACCACGATTTGCTTACAAATTAGCTGAAAACATTAAGGACATTATCGTGCACACAAGACCAACCACTTCTATACCAAGACCGCAACAATCACTGTGGGGTCGGCCCCCCATCACCAGCCATCATCCTTGTGGATCATGCAGTGTATGTCCTCTAACAAGTCCCTCTAAACAGATCAAGCTGAGCCCTACTGACACATAGATTCAAAAACCCCATACTAACTTCAACACGAAGAACTGCACATATGTCATCACATGTCCGTGCAAAAAAGCCATTTAGGGATGACTACAAGAGCAGTCAAGACCAGAATTACCAAACATCTCAGTAATGTGTGGTGCGGTAGGACTACAACTAAAATGTCCAACCATTACAGTGAAATAGACCACACTCCAAACGACATGTACAGGACAATAATAGAGACCCACACCAACATAACCACAAGAGCCATTTTTCACAAAGAACAATGCTGAGAGAACCGTTTTGGTACCCCCTGCACAGGTCTAAAAATCGACATACATTGGCCAGAAGTATCACGATAATACAATGTACAACCCTGTGGTTTTGACCCCTCTCTCTCCCCTTGTTAGCGTTCCTAGGCTCTTGCATGTGCCCTTGTTATGATCTTGTTTGAGCCTTGTCGCTTTGCCATGCAGTACCCACCATGGCCCTTGCGGCTTTTTTAAAATGTTTGAATCAATTTTTGAGCTTTCATCACTATACCTAGTAGAACCATTCTACTAGCTCTACTGAGAGCACTTTGGTTTTGCTTTGTTCGCCTTAAGTTGACAGGGTATGCCCAGATGTAGTTCCCTTGCTCACTTTGCCACTGGATTCAAGCTAGCCTGGCTGATGACGGTCGATTATCCAGAAACCGGTGCCAGGATGCTTGTTTCCTGTCCAGGGAAGACACGGCTTTGCAGTTCGGGCTGGACTGTTCCCATGAGACACAGGGTCAAACTGATTTGCATATGGCCATGTCTGAACTGGGTGGCAGAGTGAGCTAAAGAATGATGATGGATTAAACCCAGATCAGTTGACTGGGGGTGAGTGCTTGCAATGTTCAACACTCCGTCCATCATCCCCTTTGGTTTTGCTTTGTTCGCCCTAAGTTGGCAGGGTATGCCCAGACGTGGGTCCCTTGCTCACTTTGCCACTGGATTCAAGCTAGCCTGGCTGATGATCACTGATTATCCAGAAACCGGTCCCAGGATGCTTGTTTAATGTCCGGGGAAGACATGACTTGGCAGTTCGGGCTGGACTGTTCCCATGAGGTACAGGGTCTGACTGATTTGCAAATGGCCTTGTCTGAACTGGGGTGGAGGAGTGAGCTAAAGAATGATGATGGATTAAACCCAGATCAGTTGACTGGGGTGAGTGCTTGCAATGTTCAACACTCCGTCCATCATCCCCTTTGGTTTAGCCTTGTTGGTTTGCCACACAGTACCAACCATGGCCCTTGCAGCTTTTTTTCAATTTTTTTATCCATTTTTGAGCTTTCTTTACTATACCTGGTAGAACCGTCCTAATAGCTCTACCGAGAGCACTTATGGATCGAGGTTTCATGAGTCTCATAATTCTTTTATATATTAACCTAAGCAGAGCGCCGACTACCGAGTCCACCAGGGGACCGATGCTCCTGCCAACGTGCATCCTCTACACGCCCCATGAGTCTAGTGCTAGGTGTTCCACTTATCAGATTTGTCACAATAAGCGGCATACATCCATATAGGTTTACACAACTTCATTTGGAAACATCAAGCTGGCCCCCATATCTGAGATTGCAATATGGCCCCCTTGCTTTGCCGACCTCTAGACTAGGTCCTTGCCCCAGCTCTCTTTTTCGCATCCGCTACACCATGGTTAAGATCCCCACCTGGTCGGCAGCACACCACATTCTGTATCAACTGGGTCAGGGGTAGGTTCCAAACCCTAGGAGCGCCACTTGCAGTAAGTACCTCAGCGATCCACCCCCTGTGAGTTGCCACGACCCACGGCTACACTTCTGTGTGAGCGAGGGGTTTATCATGACTTGGACTGCCCCTCTTTCTTCTCCTTAAGAGGCCCGGGCTCCAATCCCCAACTGTCTCTGCTATTAGGCTGTCCGTTACCTTACTGCACTTGTGGGTCTCGCAATTGATTTGGACAATTATAAGGTCCTAGTTCCTTTCTCCTTCCTCCTTGGTTTTGCTACATCCCTCCACTGCATTTGCAGGCAAACAGGCACCTCCCCTCATGTATGCTGGCAACTCAACCTAAGCCCCAGGCTACCCTACATGACGTAGCATTTTGTCTTTCCGGCTACTTCATTCACCACTGCGCGAACACCCGGATTGTCATGAGGGGGCTAGTAGCTCCCCCTTCTAGGTAAGCCTCCTTCCTAGTTTACCAGCCCGTGCCTGGTAACCTTTGTGGCTGGGCGTCAGGACTACATGCGTGGGAGAGAACCCTTGCTATGGCGCACCTTACCCTCCTTCAATGGCACAGACCCTGTCTTTCTAAAAAAACACTATCCTTAACGGTGTTGCACAATGTATGTTTATGAATCGAAATGCTTGGCTAATAAACAACCATTCTGAATGATTATGGAATCATTTATGCAACTATTTTAGTTTGATAAAATTGTATTATCTTGTTTTCTTTCTACAAATACATGTCTTTCCCACCTGTTTGTCTGACATACTTGTTTTCAATGTGTCCCGCAATATTCTGCTACCTGACGGCACACCACGGCATCGATACCCCAAGTTGTCACGGTGATTTACTTGTGTCAATATTTATTCCCCCTCCAGGTGTATCCAAAAGGTACCTTATTTATCTATTTATGCTGGACTACATCACAAGTCCATTATTCAGGGACGTCACTTTACAAAGCACATGTACAGAAACCGTCCCTGTATGAGTGACTAGGATCCCTTGGTCCTGACGAAATGCTGAGATCCCTCAGACTTTAAATAGGCATGAAACATGTTAACCCCCCTCACTGCACGTATACTATTTTGAGCTCGAGAGGTTGTAATTCCTCCTCTCTAGCTATGACTTCATAGACCTTGTTTTTATTATAGCATAAGAACCCAGTCAATAAAGGATATCTTGAGCCAGTTTTAGCTCACACTAGCACCTTATCATCTCTACTCATATTACTCATATGCCCCCTCACCCCTCAAACTTCACATCGGCAAAAAGAAAAGACCTCCGGCAAAGAATCCCCTTGCGGGGCCGTTGGGCTTTGCATTGAGGGCCCAGTCGGGAGCTGCCCGGTGATGAAGCATAACACCTACTAGGTTGTGTTAGGGCTTTTGCTCCTTATAGGAGCTATCCCCCCTGTTGTTCTCTCAACCTCCTGGAACAGTACCCCATTCTCTCCCTAAGTCACTACCTTCCTAGGAAATGCATACCTTAAATTTTTGAAACTCGTAAACAGGGGCACATATGCTGGACTTATCAAGAATCAGTCCTTCTCTCTATGATTCATGACTAAGATGTGCATCAAGAAATGAAAAACTATGTGGCATAATACAGGACATTTTCACTTCATTATTTTGCACATTTTTCACATAGTAATACTGTCTGGGCGATGATGCCACCTTAATAGTACCAGTTTAACAACCACGTTTATAAATAAACAACTGAAGGATGACCAGCTAACCTTTGCAAATGGTCTTCAAACGTGCGGGAAGAGATATCTCCACGTTTCAGTAACTATTGATCAATGTGAGCAAGAAACATGTTTTTGTTATAATCTGTTAATTATGGTGCAGATGATGGCTTATGTGGCAAATGTGGCAAATCCTTAATTATGAGGAAACAAACCTGCAGGCACAGATATGCACAATTCCAATGGCCCTGGCTATGAGGCGTTTCTGCAGTAGCCTGGAGCCATTAGGGGACTGTTTTTAAACCACAGTGCTGTTGCCTCGGCCACTTTCCCCAGATACCTCAAGGTTAATTGCAACAGACACAGAGGCTTGAAGAGCGATGAAGGGAAGGCGATGGAGAGAGAGAGGGATCATAGAGGGCGAACAGCCAGATGTTAGAAGGAGCAAGGGAATGGATGGAAAAAAAGAGAGTCAGTTCCACTCCCTGTGCTTAATGAAAAGCATATTACAACGTAGAAACATCTTTAAAGGCACCAAAGGCCAACTAGAGCAGTTTAAAATGTGGAGACACAAAGGGCAAATTGAGCTTCACCACTAAAAGAAACAAGTTAAAAACTACAGTTGTAAATTGAGCAAAGATCGAAATATAAAATGTATGCAAAAAGCTTGCAAAGATGCCAATTACAGAACAAAAAGGCACATGCATCAAAGGATTTTGCGATCGCAAACGGTGCGAATCACAAAAATCAGCTGTTTGCGATCACAAAATCTGCTTTTGGAATGCATGAAGGGTGAAGGCCCTCGCAATTTGAGAATTTGCAAATATTTGCGAATTCCCAAATTGCGATTGCATTTAAGGAATCGCATTTTGCGATTCGTTAAATGCAATGCATGAAACTTAAAAAAATTGTGATTTCGCAATTAGGGGGAGCAAATTACAATGAGGTTGAACCTCATGGTAATTTGCGAAAACTTTGAAAAATGCACTTTTGTGCATTTTTTAAAGTTTCATGTCGTGCACACACATGCCCTTAGGGCATTTGTGTGCACAACAGATGTGCACAGATTGATTTCAGGGGTGCAACAGGGTGTCCTTTGGACACCCCTGCACCCTTGAAATCGCATTCTCAATTTGCGATTCGCTAATTGCTAATCGCAAATTGAGAATGTCTTTCCATTCATTCCTATGGGCCTCTAGGCCCATAGGAATGTATGGGGAGGTATTCCTTAATTGAGACTCGCAATTTGCGAGTCGCAATTAAGGAATATTAAGAAATCGCAATTTTATTAGCAATTTCTTGATGCATTGCATTTTGCGATTCCGTAATTGCGATTCCTTATTTTTCGCAATTAAGGAATCGGAAAAAGCAATATTGATGCATGTGCCTGTTTGTGCCTGCACTTATGAATGAAAGAAAAATGAACACATTCACCTACGAATACATTACTGAACAGCATGCCCTTTCACACAATGCCAAATACTGTTATCAGCGCCCTGGCATCATGACAAAATTCAGTAATAAACAAATCAAGTACAACTATTAACAAACAGCAGTGGGCAAAACAAAGTACAAAGGTACAAAGTACTAAAAGCTAAGCCTATAACAACAGTGGCACATACAACCCTTGTGTGTGATACACAGTGTCATGGCTAATGGACTTGAGCACATGTCAACTGATGCTAACAAATAGGATGGCAGCTGTGTGGCATTCAGGGCCATATTGGTCATTCTACCAATCAGGTATTTGCTTGGTGGGTTACAAATTAGGGTCCGTCTTTCAGAGCAGGACGGGCTGCTGTGAAAGAGCCACACCGTCAAGGCACAATTTTATTCATATCATCTTGAAGTGCGGGCAGATTTGATCATTTTTACTAGGGCTGATTTGGATGTCCAATCCCTCTCTGGTGGCATGTTCCAGTCGTGGAGTTATTGAAGGCCTATATTAGATGATTTCAAAAGAAATATACTTAGTTCAATCGATGCACACACATTGGAATGCTTGAAAAAGTGATGGAAATACATATCTAAAGCACACCTTCTAATGGAAGACTAAACGCCAGAACCCGGGGTAAGGGTACACACAAACTGAGAAGAATCACAGTTAACCTGAACAGACTGGTTGAAATGGAAGAAAACAACCAGACCAACAGGGCAATGGATGGCACACTGGGCAATGGATGGAATTGAATGCCACATTTCAACAGAAAAGTTGCAACATTATCTGCACAACCCATCCATACTAACCAAAGGGCTTCAGGAAGTGTCCTGAAAATAAAAACAACCATCTACTAGCTAACTGGATGACACACTCACAGGGGACTGGAATAGCAGATATGCCAATGTAACTAGCAAAAGTGAAGCACCACAAATACACATATATCCCACCACACAATGTTGTTAGACGTAGTCATTGCTGTGTAGGGTTTGAAAATTTCCCTCCCCGTTGTGCATTTATACATGTTATGTAGGCTAGCAAATGTGGCTACATAGATGCCATTTGTATTTGCCTTGTGCAACCCACTGAGTAATCCTAGCAACATGTATGTTCCATTAGCCTATGTGCATCAATTTGTGCTTCACAATCACTAGCAGACAGCCTGGATTGAATGTGCACTAGGCCTCATATTTTTCTTTTTTGCTTGCTTCAGCTAAATTTTACTATGTTATTATTTCTTCTCTTGTTCAAGGTTGGAACCTGACTCGCTTATGAATAGATGCTTTTTCCTTGCATTCCTTCCTGTGTATGTATCTCAGCTCCCCCGTTAGGAGACGATCAGACCTGGCATAGTGGCCTTGGAGGTCTTATAGGGCGCCCATCTGGCAGGTGTTAGCTCATCTCTCTGTACCTCCTTTGTTCACGCCCGGCTCAGGCCAGTACTTATCCATAAGAGGCGTTGGCCGAGGTTTCCAGATAGGTTTATCATGTATTAGCATGCCTTGGGGAGGCAGTCCTCTCAGCGTCCATCTTAGGGTGCAGGTCTGACCTGGGCTCTCTCTGCGGAGACTCACTAATAAAGTAAGTGTATATTCTCTACTGTCTGACCGACTCTTCATTTGGAAAGGTATAAAAGGTGGTTGTGGAAATAACAAGCGGGGCTCTTAGAGGGCCACACCCTGCAGTTGGTGCCCGAACGGGGACCCAGCGAAAAGGGTCCCCTCACCTGTAACTAGATTGCAGGGGCGGGACAGTGTCTGCTCGGTCGGGCAGATTGGGCCCCTTACATATAAGGCCGAGCTTGGTTCTTGCAACTGGTCTGCCCTCCCGATTGGACGGATCCTCCGCTAGTTGCCCTTGGCCAGGGTCCTGAAGGCGAAACCCTTGAATTGATGGTTTGGTCCAGAGAGTCGACAGTGGAGAATAACTTGCTTGACCTGTGTGCACCAGGTGAGTGACTTGTTTCTTGGTGAATGGCGCCATTCTTGGTTGACACGTGCCTGCGGGCAGTGCCTGGTACAGTCTCTGACTGTCTGGTTTGAAGGACACAAACCGATGGGCTTTGTGTATTGATACAGTCTAAGGGCTGTCTTGTCTTGGACTTGGTGGGTCTGCGGGCCCTTGAGGGTCACAGAGCGCCTGAGAGAAGTCTACTGGGTCAAATGGAAATTGGCCACTTTGTAAAAGGTCCGGGATTGTTCACAGGTAATTTGTCAGGCGAACTGGTAATTGGATTTGGTTTTGAAAAGGTCTGGGGCGGAGGCCTGTCATCTTGTACTGGTACAGTATTGGGCTGTCTTGGGTGCCGTTTGCGGACTGCCTTGCTTGGTTAACACCGGCCTTTGACAGCCTGCCAGGCCACCTGGTAATTTTCGACTGGCGCACAAAAAGGACTGGGACTGTTTGTGGACAATCTGCTAGGCCAACTGGTAATTGGCATACACTCGTAAAAGGTCTGGGGCTAGAGCCTGTCTTCCTGACCTCCATACAGTTTCCGGACTGTCGTTTGAACTTGGGGCAATTTTTTGGGCTGCTGTGCGTGGTTTGCGGACCGCTCCATTTGGATTTTTAACTTATATTTGTCCCTTGGGGGCAGTGTATGCATCTTACATTAAGATGCCTTGTAAGAGCAAGTTTGGGTGTTTTGGATGTCGGTGTTGTTCTACTGATGCTCGATTGGAAGAGAGCCAACCTGCACCTCCAGAGGGTTTACCAAATTTTGACGTATACGTGAAGCAAGGTATAGGCCCTATTATGTTTCGTACCTTATGGCATAAATATACGAGGGACAATGCTGAACTGCAATGGCTGCTTGCTTGCAACTTTTTGCAGGACAAAATATTTGCTAGAAAAAGTAGGCAGTCGATGTTTGATTCCTTGAGAGTGTGTCAGAAGGAAGCAAATCTACAATGCATGAGAGCAGAGAAGCAGGATAGGAAAAGACAGACACAGACAAAACGTAGAAGGCTGTGGCTTATGAGAGGGGAAGAGTTGAGAAAGATATAGAATGTGCAAATAGAAAGTTTCGCTTGCAGACTCATAAATGTCATGTTACTAGAGAGGACGGTGACAAATTTGTTGAGGAGTTATTGGATTCTTGCCCCCCACCTGCTTATGCCCCTAAACGGATATGCCCCATAGTTCTGGTGCCCCAGTCCTCGGGCCCTAGTGCCACCCACCCTGATATCTCTACTGCCTCTGCGCTGACCCCTCTTGCCTCCCCCGCTTCACGCGCCAGTAGTCGGAGTGGGTGCTGCTAGTTCACCTTCTGCTTTGACTGCTACCCTTCCTTTCACTCCTACAGCGCTGTCTCCCTACATGATGGTTCCCGTCTCTGCATCTACTCTCTCTCCTTTCGGTGTGACGCCTCAAACGCTGTTGAATTTGGATAGGCCTTTGCGCGGGGTGCTTGAAGGGAATTGGACTGCAGCGTGAGATTGCATAGAGAAAGTGTTGGTGCGCTTTGCTGTGGGTGATGAGGAAAAGATAATTGTGGTGAATCAATCGGCCCAGTGGGCCCGTAATGCAATTTAAACTGTGGATGACGTGTGGAGTGTGATGAAAGACTATGTGCCTTTTTTACAGCAACTAGTTCTTTAATCACATGTCAGCTACATTAATAGGATTATGGGAACAGTGCTTTCAGGGTGTTGCACCGCAGATTATATATGACATACGGGACAGGGTCTATGCTATGGGTATGGCTCCCAATGAGGTTTTTGCCAATGTGATGATGTTAGTGGGGTACCGAGGCAAATTGCTACAAAAGGTTCCAACCATAGGGGCACAGCACCCTATGAGAGAGGTCCATCCCATCTATCATCCTGAAGTACCAGAATTGCGTATCTCGACGAATACTATAATTCGTCCGCGGGTTGATGCTCGGTTTCAAGAACAGTGGATCTATACTCCCTGGAAAAGGAGTGGGGTCCTTTGCCCTATGAGCCAGGTACCAGACCCTCGAAAAAATCCTACTGCCTATTACAAGTAACTGACAGAAGCGACATCCTCCACAGTGATGACTTTAGCTGATATAGAACTATTTTTCTGCTTGCTGGTTCCGGTAGACATATGGAGATAGGTTCATATGCAGGATCATGTGCTGGAGTGGGAAGGCACATGGGATGAGATCAGGGCATGGGATAGGGAGCGCAAACCTGGTGACAAGCCAAAGGCGGAGCTGTTAGCCTTACCAGGTCGTATTATAACTTACATGCACTCCCTTAATCCTCCGAAGAAAGTGGATTGGGATAGGTTGATAGTGTGCATTAGAAGAAAGATGAAAGTGTGTCAGATTTCTTTACTAAATTCAAAGGCGTGTTTTTGGACTTTAGTGGTCAGGATTTGTCACAGGAGGGTGGTGTTAGACTGTTCGTAAATAGATTTGTTACTAACTTGCTTCCTGAGATTGCAGCAAGGGTGCAGGCATCGGAGAGTAAGTGGAATATGTCTTCCCCATCAGTGATTTTGACCATGGCACAGTACTATGAGCACAGAGAGAATGAAGACAAGGAGAAAGTAGAGAAGAAAGAGAAGGATTTGAAGATGCGGGTGTTGTTGCAGCAAGTAGCGAGGGGCAGTGGGAGAGGTTCAGGATCAGCCCAGTGGCTGCGCGGTCTAGTAGAGGTGGCGCTTCGAGTGTGTACCTTGGAAATAACCAATGCGCGTATTGAAGAAAGGAGGGACATTGGCAAAACAAGTGTCCAGAGCTGTCCCAAAGGAGTTAGGCTCCAAGGGTTAGAGGGTATGTCGGACGTGGACCAAGGGGAGGAGGCCAAGGAGATATGCAGGCAGGGTGTTGGGTACTGTCAGCAGTGCAAGAATAAGTAAATAGCCACTAACCATTTCTCTTGTGACCAGCAGAGACGATGCCTGATGAGAATTCTCCCAAATTCCCCTGAACACAATCCCCTACAGAGGAAGACTACCAATCTGTGTGAAACTGTGCCCGAGGGGAAAAGTGAAGTGGATAAAATAATAAATATCTGTCTTCACTGATTTCTCTTCGTGGTCTTGTCTAATACACTGCACAGCCTCAGGAAGAATGATCTCGCACTGCAGAAGTGGAAGACAAGACAACAGACTATAGTAGATGCCAAGGTATAACTTTATACAACCAATAACAGGGCTTCCTAGAACTCACCAGTATTATAGACAGCTATACCGCCAGGTCTTTCCAATACGGTGGCCACTGCAATGACCAGTATCGTAAAAAAGCAAAACAGATTGTATACTCCCAGGAAGCAGTCACACAACCAAACTTGCAATGTTATTTTTACACCTCCTGGGTGGAACTGACTGCTATAACGATTTTCCATTTAAAAATAATAAATCATGCACTTCTTTAAATTCAGAAATGACAGTCACGGAACTTGGCTGAATCCAATTAATAATGTACTGCCCATTAAGTTCCTGGCTCCAAACACGAAGGAAATAGTCACATAAATGAAAAGAAATTAAATGGCAACAAGATCAGCGCTGAATGTGTCTTGGAAGAGCAGACGCAAACCGCTAAGGATTTCCTGCCTACAGAGTCGCGTAAACATGTAAACGCGCATAGCACGATTCAAGTTTACCGCGGCTCACCTAAAACGCAGGAGAAAAACAATGAAATAATGTATAGAGCGCTGGAGACGGTCCCGTACTTCGACCGAAATACCTGACAGGCAGAACACGCTCCAAAGTCACGGAAGGTCACAGGTACAACAACGTGGTGAAATCAGGCACAGAACACCACTCAGGAATCACGGCTTCTTCACGCTGGAATCCGGCAGGGAACACCATCCACAATTCCTCGCACAGGGAAGATTGTCAAGCATCGTTTCACTGGGAGGAGGGGCTTATATAAAGACCGCCCCATTTCTCTCTCTGGTTTGCCCCTTAGACTTCTGGTAGTTGTAGTTTCTAGGGCCCTTCCGTTTAGTAAAGTGGGAATGCTCAGTTGAGAAGGTGTGACATGGTGACATGGATTTGACCCCTGAATTGGAGATCGCTACAGTACCCCCTGTGGAGGACTGCCGACTCGGCGGTCGACCAGGTTTACCAGGGTGATCAGCATGAAAACGGACAACCAACTCAGGGCAATGTAGATTGTTCACAGGCTCCCAAGTCCTGTCCACCCCCTAATCCAGACCAATCCACTACCTATTGAATCCTACCCCTCACCATCCTGGAGTCAAGTATAGCCTGTACCTTGTACTCTTCCTGACCATCTACCTCAACTGGAAGGGGTTTATCAGGCACTCTCACACTAGTGGGACACGGTTGCAGCAGGGAGACATGAAACACAGGATGGATTTTCCATGAAACAGGTAAAGACAGCCTTATGGCGACAGGGTTAATAACCTCCTCTATACTGTAGGGCCCTACAAATTTGAATTTCAGTTTGTTTACCCCCCTGAGATGGAGATGTTTTTTGGACAACCATACTTTATCCCCCTCCTGGTAATCAGGTTCTTTTGACCTTCTTTTGTCAGCCTGATGTTTCTGTGAGGTTCGAGCATTGGCAAGAGACTGTTTGGCTGCAATTAGAGCAGCTCATAGAGCTAGCCTGGCTGATGATCACTGATTATCCAGAAACCGGTCCCAGGATGCTTGTTTACGGTCCAGGGAAGACATGGCTTGGCAGTTCAGGCTGGACTGTTCCCATAAGGTACAGGGTCTGACTGATTTGCAAATGGCCATGTCTGAACTGGGGTGGCGGAGTGAGCTAAAGAATGATGATGGATTAAACCCAGAACAGTGGACTGGGGTGAGTGCTTGCAATGTTCAACACTCCGTCCATCATCCCCTTTGGTTTAGCCTTGTTGGTTTGCCACACAGTACCAACAATGGCCCTTGCAGCTTTTTTTCAATTTTTTAATCAATTTTTGAGCTTTCCTTACTATACATGGTAGAACCGTCCTACTAGCTCAACAGAGAGCACTTATGGATCGAGGTTTCATGAGTCTCATAATTCTTTTATATATTAACCTAAGCAGAGCGCCGACTACCGAGTCCACCAGGGGACCGATGCTCCTGCCAACGTGCATCCTCTACACGCCCCATGAGTCTAGTGCTAGGTGTTCCACTTATCAGATTTGTCACAATAAGCGGCATACATCCATATAGGTTTACACAACTTCATTTGGAAACATCAAGCTGGCCCCCATATCTGAGATTGCAATGTGGCCCCCTTGCTTTGCCGACCTCTAGACTAGGTCCTTGCCCCAGCTCTCTTTTTCACATCCGCTACACCATGGTTAAGATCCCCACCTGGTCGGCAGCACACCACATTCTGTATCAACTGGGTCCGGGGTAGGTTCCAAACCCTAGGAGCGCCACTTGCAGTAAGTAGCTCAGCTATCCACCCCCTGTGAGTTGCCACGACCCACGGCTACACTTCTGTGTGAGCGAGGGGTTTATCATGACTTGGACTGCCCCTCTTTCTTCTCCTTAAGAGGCCCGGGCTCCAATCCCCACCTGTCTCTGCTATTAGGCTGTCCGTTACCTTACTGCACTTGTGGGTCTCGCAATTGATTTGGACAATTATAAGGTCCTAGTTCCTTTCTCCTTCCTCCTTGGTTTTGCTACATCCCTCCACTGCATTTACAGGCAAACAGGCACCTCCCCTCATGTATGCTGGCAACTCAACCTAAGCCCCAGGCTACCCTACATAACTTAGCATTTTGTCTTTCCGGCTACTTCATTCGCCACTGCGCGAACACCCGGATTGTCATGAGGGGGCTAGTAGCTCCCCCTTCTAGGTAAGCCTCCTTCCTAGTTTACCAGCCCGTGCCTGGTAACCTTTGTGGCTGGGCGTCAGGACTACATGCGTGGGAGAGCACCCTTGCTATGGCGCACCTTACCCTCCTTCAATGGCACAGACCCTGTCTTTCTAAAAAAACACTATCCTTAACGGTGTTGCACAATGTATGTTTATGAATCGAAATGCTTGGCTAATAAACAACCATTCTGAATGATTATGGAATCATTTATGCAACTATTT
Source organism: Lissotriton vulgaris (assembly GCF_964263255.1). NCBI lineage: Eukaryota > Metazoa > Chordata > Amphibia > Caudata > Salamandridae > Lissotriton > Lissotriton vulgaris. The sequence continues at coordinate 637 of NW_028243270.1, read as the reverse complement.
TAGTTTGATAAAATTGTATTATCTTGTTTTCTTTCTACAAATACATGTCTTTCCCACCTGTTTGTCTGACATACTTGTTTCCAATGTGTCCCGCAATATTCTGCTACCTGACGGCACACCACGGCATCGATACCCCAAGTTGTCACAGTGATTTAATTGTGTCAATATTTATTCCCCCTCCAGGTGTATCCAAAAGGTACCTTATTTATCTATTCATGCTGGACTACATCACAAGTCCATTCTTCAGGGACGTCACTTTACAAAGCACATATACAGAAACCGTCCCTCTATGAGTGACTAGGATCCCTTGGTCCTGACGAAATGCTGAGATCCCTCAGACTTTAAATAGGCATGAAACATGTTAACCCCCCTCACTGCACATATACTATTTTGAGCTCGAGAGGTTGTAATTCCTCCTCTCTAGCTATGACTTCATAGACCTTGTTTTTATTATAGCATAAGAACCCAGTCAATAAAGGATATCTTGACCAGTTTTAGCTCACACTAGCACCTTACCATCTCTACTCATATTACTCATATGCCCCCTCACCCCTCAAACTTCACATCGCAAAAAGAAAAGACCTCCGGCAAAGAATCCCCTTGCGGGGCCGTTGGGCTTTGCATTGAGGGCCCAGTC
>NW_028243269.1:0-33224 GCF_964263255.1 Lissotriton vulgaris | reverse complement strand
CGAGAGGCCTGTCCAGAGGTGCAGAGGAGGTGAGGCCTGTCCAGGGGTGCAGAGGAGGTGAGGCCTGTCCAGGGGTGCAGAGGAGGTGAGGCCTGTCCAGGGGTGCAGAGGAGGTGAGGCCTGTCCAGGGGTGCAGAGGAGGAGAGGCCTGTCCAAGGGTGCAGGGGAGGAGAGGCCTGTCCAGGGGTGCAGAGGAGGTGACGTCTGTCCTGGGGTGCAGAGGAGGTGAGGCCTGTCCAGGGGTGCAGAGGAGGAGAGGCCTGTCCAAGGGTGCAGAGGAGGTGAGGCGTATCCAGGGATGCACAAGAGGAGAGGCCTTTCCAGGGGGTGCAGAGGAGGAGAGGCCTGTCCAGGGGTGCAGAGGAGGTGAGGCCTGTCCAGGGGAGCAGAGGTGGTGATTCCTGTCCAGGGGTGTAAAGGAGGTGAGGCCTGTCCAGGGTGCAGAGGAGGTGAGGCCTGTCCAGGGGTGCAGAGGAGGAGAGGCCTGTCCAGGGTTGCAGAGATGTTGATGTCTATCCAGAGGGGTGCAGAGGAGGTGAGGCCTGTCCAGGGGTGCAGTAGAGGTGAGGCCTGTCCAGGGGTGCAGAGGATGTGATGCCTGTCCTGGGGTGTAGAGGAGGTGAGGCCTATCCAGAGCGGTGCAGAGGAGGAGAGGCTGGGCCAGGGGTGCAGCGAAGGTGAGGCCTGTCCAGGGGGGTAGAGGAGGTGACACCTTTCCAGGGGGGGAGGAGAAGCCTGGCCAGGGGTGCAGAGGAGGAGAGGCCTGTCAAGGGGTGCAGAGAAGGTGAAGCCTGTCCAGGGGTGCAGAGGAGGTGAGGCCTGTCCAGGGGGGCAGAGGAGGAGAGGCCTGTCCAGGGGTGCAAAGGAGGTGAGGCGTGTCCAGGGGTGCAGAGGAGGAGAGGCCTTTCCAAGGGTGCAGAGGAGGTGAGGTCTGTCCAGGGGGTGCAGAGGAGATGAGGCCTGTCTAGGGAATGCAGAGGAGGTGAGGCCTGCCCAGGGGCGTGCACAGGAGGTGAGCCCTGTCCAGGGGTGCAGAGGAGGTGAGGCCTGCCAGGGGTGCAGAGGAGATCAGGACTGTCTAGGGGGTGCAGAGGTGAGGCCTGTCAAAGGGGTGCAGAGGTGGTGAGGCATGTCCTTTTTGGTGGTAGAGAGGTTGCAAAGGATGAGAGGCATGTCCAGATGGTACAGAGGAGGTGAGGCCTGTCTAGGGGGCGGAGGAAGTGAGGCATATCCAGAGGGGTCCAGGGGAGTAGAGTGCAGCGGAGGTGAGGCATGTCCAGGGGGGTAGAGGAGGTGACACCTGTCCAGTAGAGTGCAGCGGTGAAGAGGAGGTGAGGCGTGTCTAGGTGTGCAGAGGAGGTGAGGCCTGTTCAGGGGTGCAGAGTAGGTGAGGCCTGTCCAGGGGTGCAGAGTAGGTGAGGCCTGTTCAGGGGTGCAGAGAAGGTGAGGCCTGTCTAGGGGTGCAGAGGAGGTGAGGCATATCCAGAGGGGTGCAGAGGGGGAGAGGCCTGTCCAGGGGTGAAGAGGAGGAGAGGCCTGTCCAGAGATACATAGGAGGTGAGGCCTATCCGGGGGGGGAGTAGAGGCCTGTCCAGGGGTGCAAAGAAGGCGAGGCCTGTACAGGGATGCAGTGGAGGGTAGGCCTGTACAGGGGTGCCGAGGATGCGAGGCCTGTCCAGGGGTGCAGAGGAGGAGAGGCCTGTCCTGGGGTGAAGAGGAGGCGAGGCTGGGCCAGGGGTGCAGCGGAGGTGAGGCCTGTCCAGTGGGGTAAAGGAGGTGACACCTGTCCAGGAGGAGGAGAGGCCTGGCCAGGGGTGCAGAGGAGGAGAGGACTGTCCGGGGTGCAGAGAAGGTGAGGCCTGTACGGGGGAGCAGAGGAGGTGAGGCCTGTCCAGGAGTGCAGAGGAGGTGAGGCCTATCCAGAGATGTGCAGAGGAGGAGAGGCCTTTCCAAGGGTGCAGAGGAGGTGAGGCCTGTCCAGGGGGCGCAGAGGAGATGAGGCCTGTCCATGGAATGCAGAGGAGGTGAGGCCTGCCCAGGGACGTGCACAGGAGGTGAGGCCTGTCCAGGGAGTGCAGAGGAGGTGAGGCATGTACAGGGGTGCAAAGGTGAGGCCTGCCCAGCGGTGCACAGGAAGTGAGGCCTGTCTAGGTGTGCAGAGGAGGTGAGGTCTGTCCAGGGGTGCAGAGGAGATGAGGACTGTCTAGGGGGTGCAAAGGTGAGGCCTGTTAAGGGGTGCAGAGGAGGTGAGGCCTGTCCAAATGTTAGAGGAGGAGAGGCCTCTCCAGGGGTGCAGAGGAGGTGAGGCCTGTCCAGGTGGGTGCAGAGGAGGTGAGGCCTGTCCAGGTGGGTGCATAGGAGGTGAGGCATGTCCAGGGGGCAGAGGAGGAGAGGCCTGTCCAGGTGGGTGCAGAGGAGGTGAGGCATGTCCAGAGGTGCAGAGGAGGTGAGGCCTGTCCTGGGGTCAGGGGAGCTGAGGACTGTCCAGGGGTGGAGAAGAAGTGAGGCCTGTACGGGGGAGCAGAGGAGGTGAGGCCTGTCCAGGAGTGCAGAGGAGGTGAGGCCTATCCAGAGATGTGCAGAGGCGGAGAGGCATTTCCAAGGGTGTAGAGGAGGTGAGGCCTGTCCAGGGGGTGCAGAGGAGATGAGGCCTGTCCAGAGAATGCCAAGGAGGTGAGGCCTGCCCAGGGGCGTGCACAGGAGGTGAGGCCTGTCCAGGGGTGCAGAGGAGGTGAGGCCTGTCCAGGGGTGCAGAGGAGATGAATACTGTCCAGGGGATGCAGAGGAGGTGAGGCCTGTCTGGGGGGGCAGGGGTGAGGCCTGTTCAGGGGTTCAAAGGAGGTGAGTCATGTCCTTTTCGGTGGTAGGGAGGTTGCAAAGGATGCAAGACGTGTCCAGATGGTGCAGAGGAGTTAAGGCCTGTCCAGAAGGTGCAGAGGAGGTGTGGCCTGTCTAGGGGGTTCAGAGGAGGAGAGGCCTGTCCAGGTGGGTGCAGAGGAGGAGAGGCCTGTCCAGGGGTGAAGAGAAGGTGAGGCCTGTCCAGGTGGGTGCAGAGGAGGTGAGGCGTGTCCAGGGGGCAGAGGAGGAGAGGCCTGTCCAGGTGGGGGCAGAGGAGGAGAGGCCTGCCCAGGTGGGTGCAGAGGAGGTGAGGCGTGTCCAGGGGGCAGAGGAGAAGAGGCCTGTCCAGGTGGGTGCAGAGGACGAGAGGCCTGTCCAGGGTTGCAGAGGTGAGGCCTGGCCAGGGGTGCAGAGGAAGTGAGTCCGATCCAGAGGGGTGCAGAGGAGGAGAGACCTTTCCAAGGGTGCAGAGGAGGTGAGGCCTGTCCAGGGGGTGCAGAGGAGGTGAGGCCTGTCCAGGGAATGCAGAGGAGGTGAGGCCTGCCCAGGGGCGTGCACAGGAGGGGAGGCCTTGTCAGGAGTTCCGAGGAGGTGAGGCCTGTCCAGGGGTGCAGAGGAGATAAGCACTGTCTAAGGGGTGCAAAGGAGGTGAGGCCTAACCAAGGGGTGCAGAGGAGAAGGTTGTCCAGGGGTGCAGAGGTTAGGCCTGTCCAGGGGTGCAGAGGAGATGAGTCCGATCCAGAGGGGTGCATAGGAGGAGAGGCCTTTCCAAGGGTACAGAGTAGGTGAGGCCTATCCAGGGAGTGCAGAAGAGGTGAGGCATGTACAGGGGTGCAAAGGTGAGGCCTGCCCAGGGGCGTGCACAGGAGGAGAGGCCTGTCCAGGGGTGCAGAGGTGGTGAGGTCTGTCCAGGGGTGCAGAGGAGATGAGGACTGTCGAGGGGTGCAAAGGTGAGGCCTGTTAATGGGTGCAGAGGAGGTGAGGCCTGTCCAAGGGTCAGAGGAGGAGAGGCCTCTCCAGGGGTGCAGAGGAGGTGAGGCCTGTCCAGGTGGGTGCATAGGAGGCGGGGCGTGTCCAGGGGGCAGATGAGGAGAGGCCTGTCCAGGTGGGTGCAGAGGAGGTGAGGCATGTCCAGAGGTGCAGAGGAGGTGAGGCCTGTCCTGGGGTCAGAGGAGCTGAGGACTGTCCAGAGGGTGGAGAAGAAGTGAGGCCTGTCCAGTGGCGTAGAGGAGGCGAGGCCTGTCCAGGGGTGCAGATGAGATGAGGCCTGTCCAAGGGGTGCAGAGGAGGGGGACCTGTCCAGGGGTCAAGGGAGCTGAGGACTGTCCAGTGGGTGGAGAAGAAGTGAGGCCTTTCCAGGGGGTGCAGAATAGATGAGGCCTGTCCAGTGGTGTAGAGGAGGCGAGGCCTGTCCAGGGGTGCAGATGAGATGAGGCCTGTCCAAGGGGTGCAGAGGAGGTGGACCTGTCCAGGGGTCAGGGGAGCTGAGGACTGTCCAAAGGGTGGAGATGAAGCAAGGCCTGTCCAGGGAGTGCAGAAGAGGTGAGGCCTGTCCAGGGGTGCAAATGAGATGAGGTCTGCCCAAGGGGAGCAGAGGAGGTGGACCTGTCCTTGAGGTGCAGAGGAGGTGAGGCCTGTCCAAGGGGTGCAGAAGAGGTAGACCTGTCCAGGGGTCAGGGTAGCTGAGGACTGTCCAGAGGGTGAAGAGGAAGCGAGGCCTGTCCAGGGGGTGCGGAAGAGGTGAGGCCTGCCCAAGGGGTGCAGAGGAGGAGAGGCCTGTCCAGGGGTGCAGAGGAGGTGAGGCCTGTCCAGGGGTGCAGAGGAGGTGAGGCCTTTCCAGGGGGTGCAGAGGAGGAGATGCCTGTCCAGGGGTGCAGAGGAGGTGAGGCCTGTCCAGGGGTGCAGAGGGGGTGAGGCCTGTCCAGGGGTGCAGAGGGGGTGAGGCCTGTCCAGGGGTGCAGAGGGGGTGAGGCCTGTCCAGGGGTGCAGAGGAGGTGAGGCCTGTCCAGGGGGCAGAGGAGGTGAGACCTGTCCAGGGGTAAAAAGAGATTATGATCAGCACACAAGAAGAATATGTGTCCACTGTACAATCACACTAGATTCTTTTCAGTTTGCAAAAATTCTTTATTGATTTTCTTAGTCAAATTTCATCTCTTCCAAAGCATCACAGTAGCCAACGCGTTTCGTCCTCTTTTGAGAACTTCTTTAGGGCTGTACTTTTAGAATCAAGCTGTAGTGATGTCAACTACTTCGGATCACATTTAGAGCAAGTCTTCCTAATTATAATCCCAGATATCTGTATAGGTCTGTCAATATCCAATGCTGGGGTTCAGTATTCTTCTTGCTCTCTTCCCTGGGTTTGGTACAGCATACAATTTCTTCATAGTTTATTTTAAGCCATGGTGGGCATCTTCTCCTTTAGAAGCCGATAGCGTGCTGCTTGTCCCGTCCGTGATGTTGTTAACCTGTCCAGGGGTACAGAGGAGGCGAGGCCTGTCCAGGGCTGAAGAGGAGGTGAGGCCTGTCTAGAGGACAGATGAGTTGAAGCCTGTCCATAGGTGCAGAGAAGGTGAGGTCTGTCCAGGGGGGTAGGTGTCCTGGGTTGTCCTCTTGGTATGAAGAGTGTGGACCGCCTCAGCCGCTGCTCTCGTCACCCAGAGATGCTCCTTTCCAGACATATAATTTCATTTTAAGAGCTCATAATTCGAGTTTCCGGAGTTACGAGAGAGCTTCAGATGGCTCATGAAAAAGGCACACATCTCCTCGACTCATGGAGTTTATTTTTTAAAGCACTGTCTTTAGTAAAGTAACCAAGACTACAACCCCCAGAATGCACTTATGTATTACATGAAAGTACAGGCATGAATATTCAGGGTATCACTCTACAGAAATATTAGGTACCTCCCGGGCCATCGTGGCAGAGAAGAGTAGAACAGTTAATGTGCAAGGACGTTCATTCTCAGCCTCTTTCTGCAGATTGAGAGTCCAGTGAGAGCTGAGATATTATGAATCTCTATCAAAGGATATTTCACACTGTTTTATCTGTTTCATTGAGAAATACAATGAAAAACAGGGGGTGCAAGTCCAGCGCCCCAGTCTCTGATGTCCTTGGATCTCTGTACTGGCCCTTGCTTGGTTCTGCAAGAGAGGATGAACCAGGTGTTTAGTCTGTCCTCTCAAAGGGAGCGAGAGAGGGCTCAGCATCCTGGTCCATAAGGCCCGGCTCACGTCCTGGTCCTCACAAGGCTCCAGCTCACGTCCTGGTCCTCGCAAGGCCGTGGCTCATATCCTGGTCCTCACAAGGCCTGGCTCACGTCCTGGTCCACCAGGCCCCGGCTCATGTCCTGGTCCTCATCCGACTCACATCCTGGTCCTCACAAGGCCCCGGCTCACATCCTGGTCCTCACAAGGCCCCTGCTCATATCCTGGTCCTCACAAGGTCCCGGCTCACGTCCTGGTCCTGACCAGGCCCCAGCTCACGTCCTGGTCCTGACCAGGCCCCAGCTCATGTCCTGGTCCTCGCCAGGCCCCAAATCACATCCTGGTCCTCACTAGGCCCCAGCTCACATCCTGGTCCTCACAAGGGCCTGACTCATGTCCTGGTTCTCACCAGGCCCCGGCTCACGTCCTGGTCCTCACCAGGCTCCAGCTCACGTCTTGGTCCACACAAGGCCCTGGCTCACGTCCTGGTCCTTGCCAGGCCCCGGCTCACGTCCTGGTCCTCGCCAAGCCCCGGATCACATCCTGGTCCTCACAAGGCCCTGACTCACGTCCTGGTTCTCACCAGGCCCCGGCTCACGTCCTGGTCCTCACCAGGCTCCGGCTCATGTCTTGGTCCACACAAGGCCCTGGCTCATGTCCTGGTCCTTGCCAGGCCCTGACTCACGTCCTGGTCCTCGCCAGGCCCTGGCTCACGTCCTGGTCCTCACCAGGCCCTGACTCGCGTCCTGGTCCTCGCCAGGCCCTGGCTCACGTCCTGGTACTGGCCCTTGCTTGGTTCTGCAAGAGAGGACGAACCAGGTGTTTAGTCTGTCCTCTCAAAGGGAGCGAGAGAGGGCTCAGCATCCTGGTCCATAAGGCCCGGCTCACGTCCTGGTCCTCACAAGGCTCCAGCTCACGTCCTGGTCCTCACAAGGCCCTGGCTCATTTCCTGGTCCTCACAAGGCCCCTGCTCACGTCCTGGTCCTCGCAAGGCCGTGGCTCATATCCTGGTCCTCACAAGGCCTGGCTCACGTCCTGGTCCACCAGGCCCCGGCTCATGTCCTGGTCCTCATCCGACTCACATCCTGGTCCTCACAAGGCCCCGGCTCACATCCTGGTCCTCACAAGGCCCCTGCTCATATCCTGGTCCTCACAAGGTCCCGGCTCACGTCCTGGTCCTGACCAGGCCCCAGCTCACGTCCTGGTCCTGACCAGGCCCCAGCTCACGTCCTGGTCCTCGCCAGGCCCCAAATCACATCCTGGTCCTCACTAGGCCCCAGCTCACATCCTGGTCCTCACAAGGCCCTGACTCATGTCCTGGTTCTCACCAGGCCCCGGCTCACGTCCTGGTCCTCACCAGGCTCCAGCTCACGTCTTGGTCCACACAAGGCCCTGGGTCACGTCCTGGTCCTCACCAGGCCCTGACTCACGTCCTGGTCCTCGCCAGGCCCTGGCTCACGTCCTGGTCCTCACCAGGCCCTGACTCACTTCCTGGTTCCCACCAGGCTCGGGCTCACGTCCTGCTCCATACCAGGTCCTGATTACATCCTCATCCTCACTAGACTCCGGCTCATGTCCAGATCCTCCCCAGGCCAAGCCGGAGAGGGAGATCAACTGGTTGTTGGCCCACAATGCCCCCTCAAACAGGAAGTACACATATGTAAATCAGCTTTAGACTCCTTCCAATAGAAGCAGTGCAGCCTGAAGAGCCAATCCAGATCCTTTCTGAACCGAAACACAGTCAACCCAAGACTGGTTTCAGCCGATCTGGGCCCTGACTGTAGGGTGCAGCTTCATTCCAGCGGTGTAACGAGCGCGGGACCCACATCTTGGCTCTGACTGTAGGGTGCGGCTTGATTCCAGCAGTGCAGCAAGCACGGGACTCACATCTGGGCCCCGACTGTAGGGTGCGGCTTCATTACAGTGGTGCAGCGTGCAGGGAACACACATCTGGACCCTGACTGTAGGGTGCGGCTTGATTCCAGCGGTGCAGCAAGCACGGGACCCACATCTGAGCCTTGACTATAGGGTGCAGCTTGATTCCAGCGGTGCAGCAAGCACGGGACCCACATCTGGGCCCTGACTGTAGGGTGCGGCTTAATTCTAGCTGTGCAGCGAGCACAGGACCCACATCATGGGACCCACATCTGGGCCCTGACTGTAGGGTACGGCTTGATTCCAGTGGTGCAGCGAGCACGGGACCCACATCTGGGCCCTGACTGGAAGTTTCAGCATGATTTCAACGGTGGAGCGAGCACAGGACCCACATCTGGGCCTTGACTAAAGGGTGCGGCTTGATTCCAGCGGTGCAGCAAGCAAGGGACCTATGTATGGGCTCTGAATGTAGGGTGCAGCTTGATTCCAGCACTGCAGCGAGCACAGGACCCACATCTGGGCCTTGACTCTAAAGTACAGCTTGTGGAGAAGTGTGGCTTAATGGTTAGAGCGGCAGACCCTGATGCAGAGGTCTAGCCCGGGACCAGGGTTCAATTCCCCGCCTCGGCAGGTCTTGGGCTCAAAATTCCACGGACCTGATAATTCTCACCTCAGTGCCTAGTCCAAACATGGAGTCCCACTCTGCAACTCTGGGCAATAGCTTGCTTAATCTCCACAACGGCCCCCACAACGCTAAGGATGCCTGGCCTCCTCCTTGGGGGTGCCCAGGAGTGGATGCCTCTGAGGGGAAAGACAGGATGGGTTCCACAGCGGTATTCATACAAGCGCCTTGAGACCCTTGCGGGTGAGTAGTGCGCTATACAAGTATCAATTTACATTTACAGCTTGAGTCCAGCACTGCAGCAAGCACGGGACCCACGTCTGGTCCCTGACTGTAGGGTGCAGCTTGATTACAGCGGTGCAGAGAGCACTGGACCCACATCTGGGCCTTGACTCTAAGGTGTGGATTGATTCCAGCGGTGCAGTGAGCACGGGACCCACGCCTGAGCCTTGACTGTAGGGCGCAGCTTGAATGCAGCGGTGCAGCGAGCACAGGACCCACATCTGGGCCCTGACTGTAGGGTGCGGCTTGATTACAGCACTGCAGCGAGCACGGGACCCACATCATGGGACCCACATCTGGGCCCTGACTGTAGGGTACGGCTTGATTCCAGTGGTGCAGCGAGCACGGGACCCACATCTGGGCCCTGACTGGAAGTTTCAGCATGATTCCAGCGGTGCAGGGAGCACGGGACCCACATCTGGGCCCTGACTGTAGGGTACGGCTTGATTCCAGCAGTGCAGCAAGCACGAGATTTACGTTTGGGCCCTGACTGTAGGGTGCAGCGCTTGATTTCAACGGTGGAGCGAGCACAGGACCCACATCTGGGCCTTGACTAAAGGGTGCGGCTTGATTCCAGCGCTGCAGCAAGCAAGGGACCTATGTCTGGGCTCTGAATGTAGGGTGCAGCTTGATTCCAGCACTGCAGCGAGCACAGGACCCACATCTGGGCCTTGACTCTAAGGTGCGGCTTGATTCCAGCGGTACAGCGAGCACAGAACCCACATATGGGCACACCTTGCATATTTATGAATATGGAACATGATGGGTGAAATGTTTTAGTTCATCCCAGGCTCTGGTAATTACTCTGGGACACATCCCAGCCCAACCTTCTTGTTCTTGCCCTCAGCGTGCAGCCAATCAGAGAGTTTTAGACAACATTACTTCCAGATGTCTGCTCCAGTAGTCACAGCAGTTCTAACTCTAAGGATTGGCCTGTCTCTTTGTTCCCGGTGTTCACAGAAGTAACAGAGGCCACGGTGAACAAGCAGCTCACCAAATACCTTGAGTCCCACCAACTTCTGCACAAAGTCCATCCAGGGCTCCAAAAGAGCTAATGCCACGTGGGATATTAGAGACATTATGTATGGGGGTGGGGAGGTGGGGCTCTGATCTGATTAGATCTGTCTGCAGCCTTTGACACCATCACCCACTCCACTTTACTACAGAGATTGGAGATGGTGGGTCTTTGGGGAAAGTGCCTGCTTGGTTCTTATCCTTTTTAGGTCGAGGACCTAAAGGCTGCGCTTGCGCAGTCTCCGGTCGGAGATTTAATGTTTTTGAGTACGGGGCTTGAACCCGCCTCTCTCCTCCATCTCTCCTCCATTGGCTGGCTTCCTAAATGGAGGCTGGCCATTGGAGGAGACGGGCGTCACTCCAATCAAGCCATGTCTCTTTCGGATTCAGGGCCGTGTTTTTTGTCGTTCTTTCCACCCGTGACGTCACCCGTCACTCAGAACGCCAAAACACGCCCCCGAATCCGAAATTTTTGGACCTTTCCGGCCGCCATTTTTTTTTTGTTGTTGTGAGGAACATTTGTTTTTTTTGTTGTTGTGAGGAACAGCTTGTAAATACTGTCAAATCCACCCACATTTTTTTGCTGTAAACCACGAGGTGCGCCGGCGGGGTCCCCTTCCCCGGGTGGCAGGCAGAGCCCCGCAGTAACAGCCGTGTGTGTGTTTTGCCTTCTCCTTGCAGTCGTCTCGGGGGACCGCCGCCGCATGAAGGGCTGAGGGTGAGAGAAGGATCCGGGAGCAGCAGGCGAGCCCGGGGACGCCATAGCACCGCCGCCGCATGAAGGGCTGAGGGTGAGAGAAGGAGCCGGGAGCAGCAGGCGAGCCCGGGGACGCCCTAGCACCGCCGCCGCGAGGGCTCCCTCTTGCCCATTGACAGTGCTCCTGGCCCCGAGGGCTGCGGCGCGTGCTAGCTTGGCTGCGGGAGGAGTCTGCGCCGCTCGCAGAGGCACCGGGGCTGCGCCCACCGAGCGGGAGGAGTTCACTGAGGAGAATGGGGAGTCTGTGAAAGTAACGAGGACTTGAGGCCGCCTCGGAGAGCGCTCTTCTCACTCCAGCGGACTCCGGTCTGAAACCTGTGGACCTCTTGCGCCGCCTCCTCTTTGCCAGCCATGTCCTGGCTGGAGCTTCCCGCACGCCTCTCGCCTCTGTCCCAGCCCAAGCGTGCGGCTTCCCTGCCGGGGTCTGTGCGTGGGCTGCAGGCAGTGAGAGGGGAGCATGGAGTGGCCGCTCGGCCTGTGCTGACCAGCATCATGGAACTTGGCAACCCCTTTAGTTGAGCCCAAGTAATGGGCGGGCCGGAGCAATGATGAGGGACCCATGTGCGGACAGCAGCTGCCCGGGACCCCCAGATTGCATTGCCTGGCACTGAGCCGTGCACTTCGGCTTTCTCTCAGCACATTACTTGGAGGTCTTGGAACTTCCACCGGAAGTGTAACTCTGGAAACTCGTATCATGAGCTCCCTCCTGGAGCCCAAGTTTAAAGAGGCTCTGCGGAAAAAGCCCAAGGATTGGACCCCGGAGGTAAGTGTAGTACCCTTACGAGCATAGCATGATCTCTCCAGTGTGCATCTCGGACTCCTGCAAGTCCTCTAGTAGTTGAGCCATGTAGAATAATTCATATTGTGGCAGTGTTCTGCTTATCCAGTCTCCATTCAAATGTACAAATGGACCCTTATTAATTTGAACGTTTCTTCTATCTGCAGTCATCCCCGTTTTGAATGCATGCTGAGCTGCGGCTTCTTTCTGTCTTTTGCTGTTCTTAATTGCCCTGATCAGCTCAGTTCTCCCCTCTTACCGCAAAACCTCAATGTGCACTTCCTGTTGCCGTCCGTTGTATATTATTCGATTTTTGTTGCAATGTCGTCCAGTACTGTTTTCAATGTGATACTTCCGCCTGGGATGTATTAATCCCTCTGTGCTGCTGTCCGTCCACTGCAGTCCTCATCCAGATAGTGTGTTTATCTGCAGATCAGGGCAGTGGCACATTTCATTGCCAATTCTACCCTCCCTTGTAAATGTTGCTTTCTCGCTCTCCTTTGCCGCCTCTGTTTGTCTCTTTTTATTAGTTGATTTTCTTTCAAGTACAGTGCACCAAGCACATTTTAATATGCATTAAATAACTAGATTCCCAGCATTTGGCTGCTACCGGGCTCTCTCGGAGAACTTCTAATCATGTGCCTTAAATATCGATCTGTATGTACATCGATGAAGCGCCTCCTGCCTTTCTTTTATTACTACTAAGTTCAAGTGATTAGTGCCATGGCTTAGATTCTTGCTTCCAGGCGTTGCCATCGCCACATGGCACAGGAGGTTCAGCTGGAACTTGCAGTTCTTTGACTGGAATGAAATCACTTTAGCTCCCTCTGCCTGTAAAGCAAACAATGTATAAAGAAGCCCGGTTCTGTTGTAAAGCGCTCTAAATCCCGTGTTCCAAGTTGGCGCTATGGAAAAAAAAACTTTTTAAAAATCAGTAGAAAAGGGCACTGACTGCTGTAGTGTGACCTGCTGTCGCAGGCGGAGAGGTACAGCTCCATGTCACTGGTGACATCAACACTTTGCAAAACTCACAAACCCTTCTGTTTGCTTTACCCCCGCCTCCCACATTTTCTGCTGTTGGGCAACCTTTCAAGATGCATGACCACGCGTTTTCTTTTGACAACGAACATGCTTTTCTCGAGACATAGCCTACTACAACGTTTGAGATGGTCAGACACACATTAGATTTGCCTTACATTATCATTTCTGTCGCACGTTGTTGATTTAAAGATTATCCACTTTATTTCAACTAGTTCAGAGCCGAACTGATGCATGTTTTTGTTAGAAAATTGTACTTTCCCTATTCCACCAATAATACAGCACAGTTCAAAGTAATGTCCTGGCGATTTTTAAACCGGTCTTATGTTTCACCATCGGCAAGTGCGCTGAAGTAGCTTTTATCCGCATTTTGCACAAAAGCAATTAAATCATTATTGCTACAGAAAATGCCCCATGTAGCACACATCTAAAACAGTTTGATTTCCATGCCCTGTCTGTTGTGCTGTGCGTTAGTTTTAGTGACGTGCTTTTCCTGTTATAGGCTCCCTTAAAAACACTAAGAATAATTTTCAGCAGTTAGGCTACTTGGGTTAGATCAACAGCTAGAGAAGTTATCCAGCCAGTTCTTGAATTACATTGTTGCTTTTGCTGCCTCGTAGTCCTAGGGCTGTGTGGGAGTGCCGAGGGTAACTTGGAGGAGTGGCCGCATATATTTATGGTTTACATTTTTATTGTAGGCCTCTGTAGCTTTTGTGAACTTGTGTGTGATATGTCATGTTTGGTGAATAGTAGGCATGCCCTTCGATTATTCCCTCATATATGTCTTTTCTTTGTTTGTGCTTTGACTTTACAACAATGTGTTGCAAGTTTAGTTTTCTTCTGAGGCTACATATAGCATCACTGAGTTTCATACGCAACTCTGGTGCTTGCTTCCTACTGAAATAAGGGCAAATAAAGTACACAAGTCGGGTGACAAGTTGAGTGTGTTTCCTCTCAACTGATTGAGAAATGCCACTTGCTGGTATTTCTGCTTTATGGACGTTGTTGTGGACTCTTAACGAAACATGCAGAGTTTTTTTTTTTTTAAACCTTTATTTGACATTTCAACCAAGTACAAACATGGGCCTACAACCCCCAGGACCGGCCGCTAAGCAGTTGCAACACAATTAAACAATCAAAACCCAGACTCAGCGTCCCGGGGAGCAGATTCGCCACGTCCAATATACGTACTGGTTGTAAATCATATCAAGTTGGTAACAGGATAAAAAGGTTCCCTTTTATAATATAAGATAGAAGGATCAGGTGCCATACAATATCTCGAGTTGCAAAAAAAAGGGGGGGGCGGAATAGCATATGTCCACAATTAAATCATCGTCGTGTTCAGCGGCGTTAAAACACACTATTAATGATAAGCGAGTGTACAAATACAGTTCGCGCCAGCAGAATGTCCGCCCGGTAGCACTGAAACATCGCGAGAATTGAGGCACATTTGAAACAACAGAGATGGCCATAAAAATGAACCCATTACACTGACCCGAAAAGGAAAAAAAGAAAACGGCAAAGAAAGATAAGAAGAAAAAAGGCCATAGAAATAAAACGAAAAACAAAACACCCATCCCCCAACCCCCCACCCTGCACCCCTGCAGATGACTACGGCCTACCCCCCAGCAGCGTGCCTGTCGCCCAAGAACTGAGACCCGAAATATAGAAAGACCCAGAGAAAGACAGAAAGAAAGTAAACCCCACCCAAAGAGGGGAAACAGAGAAGGGCTATCTTCTATATGCTCCCGGTCTCCCCCCCCCACCCTAACAAAGGGGTCCCCCTGAAACTGTCACATCTGAATAGTCCAAACTGAGAAAACATCCCGGGGGGAACCACCAACCCTGCCCCGGACTCCGTTAAGCTAATGAAGCAGTCCCGTTACCGATAAGACCACAATGAAGAACCCAAACAACAGTCTCAGCCTTGGCCCTGTCGATCGAATTCACCGAGTCCCTCAGACGAATAAAGCCCCATCATCAAAATGTCAAAAGATACACAGAAGTGGTCGGAACATGGTTCAGTAGATGGAAAAAGAACAGTAGATCCCAAAGTAAGCAGCTGGTACCGACGATGTCCCTCCCCGTCTCCGAAGCCAGGCCTTATCACATCCGCCATCTTGATATACCGACTGGGGAGGGGATTCGACACAATCCAAAACAGTGCACAGTACCAATTAAAAGGTTCCAGGATAGGGACAGCAGTTGAATGTTCCGACAGCTGCAAAACCGGGGATTCCAAAAAATTAGTTAAGTCACCGATCACAGCCCATTAAGTACATCCACTTCTGTAGGGGCAGGCACAGCTTCCAGCACCGGGTCTGATCGCGCCACTGGGGTGTCGGTCAAAAGGCAAGCTGGCTGCCGGGTCTCGGGCATCAAGTCAGGATCCGGTCTCAGTCCTCTAAGTCCATCTGCCGCCGACAACAGCCGCAGGTCTGAGCTGCCACAGTCGCCTGAAGTGCCTCCAGGGCCGCCAGCACCTCCCGCAATGACGGGCCCCTTTGGTCCTGCTCCGCCCGGTTCCATATTTCCTCAGGCATAATGGTCCCCACGGAGAGGCCCCTTCTCCGGGGTAAGATCAGCAGGAGCAGGACTGAGCCGTGAGGGACCAACCGTCAGCATGCATTGGTGCGCGACGAGACTCCAACCCAAGGTGCGCCGGCAATGTAAATGCCGGGCCCCAGGGTCAGGGACCCCCGCGACACAGCACCGTGCGTCACTCGTCTCCTCACCTCCAACACAGCACCAGGCTGCCGACGATAGCAAGCAATCCAATAATTTCGAAAGTTCCAGAGACCGGACCCCGCCGCCCTCAACAGTCCGCTGTTGTTCAACTCAGACCCGGCTAAGCCATCACTCGAGACCCCGGCTTCCAGACTGGGTTAGGCCACAGATCGGTCCTCGAGGTTACTCAGCTCCACAATGTCAGAAAAACCCCGGGATCACACCATCGGAGTGCAGATTAGTTCACACACACGGATCCGGGGCAGGAAATCAGGATAAGTGACAGGATCTTGGAGCGTAAGACGGAGGTCAGCGGAGCCAGGAGACTATGCGACCATCTTGCTTGCTGTCGTAGCTCCTCCTCCAACATGCAGAGATTTAATGCTAATCGACTCTTTGCTTTTGGGTTACATGGTGCGACCCACTAGAAAGGTTTGGATGCTAATATCCAGTTTTTATAGTTTCTAATACTTTGCGTTAATCAACATCTCTGCACTTCAGAAATGAATAAGTGTGGCACAGAGAGATGACACATTTTGTTAAAAGAACCACAATTTTGGCACGGAAGTGAAGATTAGAATTGTGGTCTTCTGCTTCCAGAGCTGACGACAGAGCCACCATTTCTCTTTTACTGTTGCCCAAATATGTGGCAGTCAGTCTTCTGTGTCAGAAAGGGCCGGAATGATCTAGAAGGGCCAAAAAACTTGGCGGACATACCTCGCTCATGGAACACATTGTAATTTGTAATTAAATAGTTTGCACTTCTTGCACCCTGTGTGCGCAATCTGACGCTGGCTTTCTCTGTGCCTTTTTTGGAAGAGATGAACCAGGCAGGCAGCGAGGATTGGAGACCACTAGCCTGCCTCAATGGCATTTAGCAAATAGTTCCTACATTTGTGTAATCAGTGGTAAGTGTGAACCTAGACCTCTATGAAGACCTGTAATCTAGCCACGCTCCTTGGCTAGAGCCAGTGTTGGTAAACCTCTTGAGAGGGTGCACAAGTAAAATTTCCACATGACTAATTTTCATAAAGAAAGACTTGGAGGGAAGCAGCTTACCCTAAAAGGTACTTAACTTTGGCACAAATTGCTTTCCAAATGCAAAAAAACCACTCATCTATACAGCCATTAAAAGCCAACCTAAAAAAAGTTTCTGATAAATGGAATGTCACCAGATGCCCAATAATCTCCTGTCTGTAAGGTTACAGTTCTGTTCTCCCCACATGTGTCTTTCTCTCCTACCACTTTTTCTCTCCCCTACACATTGAAGTAGATTGCTCTGGTTTATGTTGTGCAAAATAAATTGAATATGTCCAACTTTGGTGTGGTGGTTTTGTGAGCAGTCACTGGACTGCTAAAATAGTTGACCCACAGTGACCACCAAACGGGCTTCACTTATAATTGTAAACAATCTGTGCCTAACACCCTTCTCAAGCCTGCATATTTGCAAGCCTTCTATCACCATGCTGTTTTATGTTGTCACTTTGACCACTTCATAACGGTGCCGGGCGTTCGAACCAAAGACCCATGTAGTCCGCCCACTTTTTCCATATTTTGTGATGTTTCTTAGGGCTGCCCCTGGCTTCAAATATCGGTCGCTCTAACCCCATAAAGAAATCCAGGCCTTTTTTCCACGTAACCACTTTGGGAGCCCTGGGATCTTTCCAAGCCTGAGCTATATCCCTCTTAGCTACTGTAAGACCCAGTAAAAGCAAATGTCTCTTATAGATGTTACCACCCACTCCCTCAAGCACATGGAGCAATCCCACTTTGGGGGTACAGGGGAGGTCCCAGCCCAGCACCTCCGACAGACAGTCCCACACCCCAGTCCAGAATCCTACTAAACGTACACAGCTCCACACAGTTTGAAGAAAGGTACCCTCTTCATGTCCACACCTTAGGCACATTGGAGACTCAATCAAACCTGCCCGCCACAATCGCTCCCTGGTGTAATAGGCCCTGTGTAAGTACTTGAATTGTATAAATCGCAGGCGCATGGAAATGGCCGCTCCTCTAGGAGCCTCAAGGGCTTCCCTCCAATCCTCCTCCTCCAAGTCCCCCACATCCCCCACCCAGAGGTCCCGTAATGATTGTAAGTTGGAAGAGCAGTGTGTAACTAGTGTTTGGTAAATGTGGGATATTTTCTTGTCCTCTAGGTCCCCCATGAATATCTTCGTCTCTATCGGGCTGAATTCCGGCACGGAGTCGAGTCCCTCCAGCGCGGGCGTGAGGGCATGTCTGAACTGTAGATACCTAAAGAACTGTGTTCGGGGCATATAGTATTCAGTGCTAAGCTCTTGAAAGGATTTGAGTATCGTGCCCTTCAGGACCTGCCCCAAAGTGCAGATTGCTATTGAATCCCAGCCACGGAAGCCCTGCAGCAATGCCAGTGCCGGCAGTTGTCCATTGTGCCAGAGCGGGGTCTCCGCCGTTAGTCTCCCCCACCATCCCATACGGCGCAGCGACTGTCGCCAAATCTGAAATACCACCTGGGTTGCCCTGGGCAGCCCCTTCCTCAGCTTTGCGGAGTATCAGATAGTGTGTAACGTATCTGGGTCCATCAGGTATCTCTCAAGGGCATACGCTGGGTCCCCTCTGTCTCCGTATCACCATTCATTTAGGACCAGTAGATGTGATGCTTGATAATAGGATAGCATATCGGAGGTTGCCAGGCCTCCGCAGTATGTGGACAAAAAGCAGGTACGCAAGGCAACTCGCTCCGCCCCCCCGCCCACAGGAACTGGCCCAGAGCCGAGTTGACCTGCCTGAATCATTGCGACGGGATCGTGTAGGGGTGATTTTGCAGCTGGTAGAGAAGGCGCGGGAGGGCAATCATTTTGAAAATAGCCGATCTGCCATAAAGGTTGACGGGCATACGGGACCAAGATTTCATCTCATTCTGGACCTTGTCCCAGAACGGCATTATGTTTCGTTCCCAAGCCACCGCCGGCGAGACCGTCAAAAATACTCCCAGGTATTTGAGGCCCCCCGCCGCCACCTGCAGCATCGATGCCCATTTCCCAATCCCCATGCGGTCACCTAGCACACAAAGGGTGGATTTCGGCGGGTTCAGGAACAGTCCCGACACTTCACCAAAGATTCTCATTATTTCTAAAACTCTAGGACCCGACCGATTCACATTTGTGAGGAAGAATAGGACATCGTCCGCATACAGTGCGATTCTATCCGACGGCCCTGCTTCCCATTCGAATCCCCGCAGCTGCGCGTCCATCTGAACACATGCGGCCAGCGGCTCCAGAGCCAGAGCGAACAGGTATGGTGAGAGGGGGCATCCCTGCCGGGTGCCACGCCCTATTGGATGTCGCTCCTGCCACCCTCAACGAGGCCGTCAAACCGGTATATAGTAACTTTAGATATGACATGAAATGCGGCCCTAGGTTAAGACGCGGGAGGAGCGCAAACAGATAAACCCAGCTCAGGGAATCAAAGGCCCTGTCGATGTCGGCCAGTAGCAGCGCCGCCTGGGCCCCAGTTCTCTCCATTGCCTCTACCGCCACATGTGCACGTCTGATGTTATGTCTCGTCGCCCTATGAAGCATAAATCCGGCCTGATCTGGGTGGACCAGTTCCGTGATATAGGGGGGGAGTCGATTTGCCAGTGCCTTGGCCAGGATCTTGGCCTCGGTATTTAGGAGAGAGATTGGCCGATAGGACTCATGTCTGTCAGGGGGTCTTCCAGGTTTACAGAACACCACAATTTCTGCGTGTCGCCAGTCTGCTGGCAGGAGACCATGCTCCCTCGCCGCCTCCAAGGCCGCCTTGTAGTGGGGCCCCAACTCGAGATGGTTCTTCTTAAAGAACTCGTCCGGAAACCCATTGGGCCCATGGGCCTTACCGGTATTGAGCTCCCCCAGGGCCGTGCCTAGTTCGTCGGCCGACAGCGGAGACTGAAGGCAATCTCGCACCTCCTGTGGGAGCGCACAGGGCGGAAGGTCGGTAATAAATTTGGCAACGTCTAGCTCCGGGAGACATTCCCGTGGAGCATATTGGGCTGCGAAATATTGGGCGAAGCTCTCCGCTAGCTTCTTCGGGGCTAGGATTGATACCCCAGCGTCATCTTGAAGACCCAGCAGCGCCTGCGCTTGAATCGTATTTTGGCAGAGCCTATGCAGCATCGTACTCGATTTGTGCCCCCATTGATAGATTCTGCTCCGTGTCGCCAGCCATACTTGGCGCGCCTCGTCCATGAATGAATGAATGAATGAAAGAAAATTTGTAATGCGCAACTAAAACCCGAAGGCATCAAGGCGCCTATCAAAATAAATCACAAAGAAGGCAAAACAGAACTACAGGTATGCTTTAGCAAATAGCCGAGTCTTGGGGGCCTTTCTAAAGGACTGCATAGTGGGAAGGGACTTCGTTTCCACAGGAAGAGTGTTCCACATTTTTGGTGCTATGGTAGAGAAAGCTCTGCCACCCTATTTAACTCTGCGAATACGTGGTACTGATAGCAGAGACTTGTTGGCGGAACGCAAATTTCTAGAAGGGCTGTAGGGGGCCAGGAGAGCACCAATCCTGGCTGACCTATTTCTCGCTAAGGCGCCATAGGTCAGGCACATGATTTTAAAGGAAATCCTGTTCTCAATGGGGAGCCAATGTAATGATCTCCTTGCGGAAGTGGCTGACGCACGTTTGGGTAAATCTAACACAAACTTGGCCGCCGCGTTCTGGACCATTTGTAATCGCTGCAGCAGCCCCCTATTGAGTCATACATACAGCAAATTACAGTAATCCAGTCGGGAGCCTATGAGTGCAACCACAACTTGCTTTCTCGCCTGCTGGGAAAGATAGTGTTTGATCTTCCTCAAGATGTGAATTATGCCCCAGCAGGTGGAGACTGTTCTATTCACCTGCTGACGCATACTGAGGGTAGGGTCGATCAGGACTCCTAGATTTTTAGCCAGAGCGGCAGGTACCGGGCAGGCTCCCAGTGAAGCAGGCCACCAATTCACCGACCAGATATCGTCTTTTCCTCCAAACACCAAGATCTCCGTCTTCTCACCATTAAGTTTCAATGAATTGTGAATCATCCATTGAGCGACTGCCTCCATACAGGATCTAAAATTGGAGGCAGCTGCGCTGACAGACTGGGAGAGGGAGACCAGGATCTGGGTATCGTCGGCGTAGGAGACTACCTCCATCCCAAAAGATCTTATCAGTCTGGCAAGTGGGGTGACATAGATGTTGAAAAGGGTCGGACTTAATGCCGACCCCTGAGGGACCCCACAATGCACAGACAAGGATGGAGATAGAAACTCCCCCAGCTTCACTCTCTGTTCCCTCTGGTCAAGAAAGGAGGTCAGCAAACTAAGAGCGGAACCCTCCACCCCAATCTCCCTCAGGCGAGATGTTAAAACAGAGGGAGAAAGGGTATCAAACGCAGCCGTAAGGTCTAACAGGATGAGGAGGGTGGTCTGGCCCTTATCAACTCGGGTGCGGATGTTGTCCAGCACTATGGTAAGGGCCGACTCGGTACTATGTTCCCTCCTGAATCCATGCTGCGAATGATCCAAATGACCAGAGTTTTCCAGAAAGGCCGCGAGATGCTTGTTGAGATGTGTTTCCAGCATCTTCGCAGGGGCAGGGAGCAGCGAGATAGGGCGAAAGTTTTTGAGTACCCCTGGGTCCAGTGTTGGCTTCTTAAGCAGTGGCTTTACCACTCCCCTCTTCCATTGCTGAGGAAAAGTGCCAACCCTCATTGCCCCATTCATGATATCTAAAAGGGGGGCAGAAGAGTCTCCTTACACTGCTTGAGGAGCTTAAGAGGACAAGGATCTAGGGGGGAGCCTGATCTGGTCTTAATTAGAAGGTTCTCTAGTTCCTGAAGTAAGAGAGGGGGAAAAGAGGCCAGGCGCCCGAGGGAATATCTTCCGCCAAAGTTAAGGCAAAATCAGAAGGACCAGAGGAATCAGAGATTGAGGCCTTCTGAAGCTCTAAGGCCGAATAGATATCAGCAATCTTTGCCTGGAAGAAAAAGGCTATGTTATTACACAGCTGCTGAGAGCCAATAACGGGATCAGGAATCTGAAGGGAAGTCAGGGAATCAACAATCTTGAAGAGCTCTTTCGGGGAGGAAAGTGAGGTGGTACAAGCAGTAAAATATTCTTGCTTAGCTCTTATTACCTCCGCCTTATAGCCCCTCAATAGGATTTTGTGGGCCTCTTTTTCCCTCAGATCCCAACTGGCCCGCCAGAGATGTTCCTGCCTCCTGACTCCCTGCCTAAGGAGTCTTAATGGCTCCGAGAACCAAGGGGCCGACGGCTTTTTCCTGGCAGAGTAGCGCATGCGGATGGGGGCAAGTTCATCAAGCGCCGTAGTGACGGCCTTTTCTAGCTGAGAGACCGCAAGACATACGTCTTCCTCCTGAGAGATTGTCATACTGGGAATCCTAGGGGCAAGGGTACTATTAGAGATGTTCTTAAGGTTTCGCCGAGAATCCATCTTACTTAAACCCCTTACATTGCTATCCATAGTAAGACAGGACATTTCTATTGGAACAGCATAGTGGTCAGACCATGAGAGAGGGAAAGGATCATTGACTGTCAACCTTCCATCGTTTGAAAAGACTCCATCAAGCGTATGACCCGCTTGATGGGTAGCACCCCTCACAAGCTGGTTCAGCCCACAGGCAGACAGAGCATCGAGCAGGGACATGGTATCACTGGACTCCAAATTCTCTAGATGATAGTTCAGATCTCCCAGGACTGTAAGATGCTCGCAGCCAAAATATGGTTCTAGGATATTTAACATAGTTTGTCCAAACTCAGTTCTAGACCCAGGGGGGCGATACATTAGGACACCAGTGAATGGAACCTCAAAGGAGCCTTTTAAGGAAAAGTGTAGGGCCTGAACAGCATCCTGAGGGTCAGATAGCGGTGAAATGTGACATAGGAGCCTATCCCTATATAGGATGCCCAACCCTCCTCCTGTACGTCCTGCTCTATCCAGCCTCGCAAAGAAGTAGCCTTCTGGAACAGCTTCCACTAGGTCTGGACCCGAGGAATCTTTTGCCCAGGTTTCTGTGACGAATACCCAAGTGGGTTTTCTGTCCAGAACAAAGTCCCTGAAAACAATGTTGTGCCTAATTAAAGAACGATAAGGAAGCCATTTTCCCTCAAGACACTACCTCCCGTATTACGGCTCTGTCCCGACAGACAGGGAGCCGAGGGAATACCAGAAACCCCATGGCCCTCCAGGAAGCAACCACAACGGGGGAAATTTGAAAGAACCTCAGGAGTAGAACTATAATGGCATGGAAGGTCAGATGGCTTTAGCTTTAGCAGGTCGTGGCTAGAATACCTGATGCCTGTGGAATCACTATCATAATAATGATAAACCAAGAAAAAGTACCAATATTGCCACGTTATTCTACACTGGATCTCGGGTGATCACTCGAATGACTGAATAAAGCAGTAATTCTCAATGAAACAGATTTCAGAATAAATCATTTCTGTTTTATTTTTTGATTTTAGTGCATGTATCTGTTGAGTATGCAATTTTTGTATTTTTTAATCAAGGAACATTTCAATAGTTCCACACTATTAAACTGAACACAGAATTGAAACAAATAACATTGGGCAAAAACAGTAATTGAACAGACAAAAATCAACTCACACTCGTCAGTCATACCACACAAGACAATCAAGATATATTTACAATTATTTACAAACAATCTAGTATCACAGTGGAAAAATAAAGCATTGGAAAACGACAGATCAACAAAATCATTATTTTCTGAAATGATCAAGGGTTCCTAATGCTGAGTAGAAGAGGTCTACGCGTTTCGATAACCCCTGGTTTCGGGGAAATCTCATCAGGACCATGTGCCTCTCAATGGCCGACTTTACTTATGTGGATGTCAATCTTGTTGCGCCTAATGCGGCTGTTAGTGCGACTGAAGGGCAGCTTGGGTAGTTGCGGGTTGTGTTTTGTAGGTAACGCAGGGAGTTCACGTTTATCTATGTTGAAGTTGAGCGAATCTGTAACGTGCTCCAGAAGCCTGGAAGCGTCGTGTCCGCTGTCTGCTACAGGGGGTGTGGAATCACTATCAGCATATCTAGCCGACCAGCCCGTCCTAAGCGCGGATGGGCGCAGACGGGCTGGACTCTGGCGTGACTCCGGCGTCGCTCCGGCACTCACGCTGCGCGCACACGCTGCGCGCCATAATACCAAAGCTATATAGGGCTCTAGCTAGTCAACCTGACTGCTAGAGCGCTCAGTGAAAGGCGTCAGCGTCCCTGAATCCCCCCAAGAAGGCGCTCAAGCTCGAGGAAGGCGCGCTGGACAGTCCGCCAAAGCAGCGGTGCAGGGCACTATTAAGGTGCAAGAATGCGGCGGGTGAGTTTAAAATCAGGGGATAATTTTTAAACACAATTAAAATAAAGAAGATGCATCCATTAGCAGGGACGCATATGACTGCTGTGCCAGGAGTAGCTGTCCCACCTCCCCCCCGTCTCGCGCAGCCCCGCACCGAGTCTCCAACAGCTCCACCTCTGCTGCGGCTCTCACCAGCTCCTCTTTTCGTTTTCGTCACCCCTCCGCGCACCAAGCAATATCTACCCCACGGAGCGTGAGTTTCAGGGCCTCCCAAGTCGTTCTCATGTCAGTCACCGTGCCTATATTCTCCTCCCAGTATTGGGCTAAAGCCTTCCCCATATGACTCTGGTAAGCCTCCTGTTGCAGATTCCAAGTTGTGGAGCACCACCGAAATGCCCGTCCCTCCCTATCTAATGTAACGTCGACAGTCCGCATGGCAAGATGGTCGCCGAGCCAACCCTTCCTATGACGGCGCGAGGGACAAATATGTAATCAAGTCTAGAAAAGGATTTATGTACAGCAGAGACATATGTGTATTCCCGATCCTGTGTGTGTAAATAACGCCACGTGTCTACCCATCCCATTCCCTGCACCAAGTTTCTCAGTTTGGTGGGTGCGTCTGCATGTTGCTCACTACCAGGTCTGCAGCGGTCTAGCCGGCATTGCATTACATCATTCCAATCGCCTCCTATCACTGCCAGACTATCCGGAATTTCGGCCCATATGGTGAACAATTTCTCAATTAATGTCCACTGCAGTGGAGGCGGGGCGTAACGCTCCCTAGTACAAGCGACTCCGTGCCTATCGTCCCTTTAATAAACACATATCGGCCCTGTGGATCGGTCCATTGCATGGAGTGGATATAGGACAACCTTCGGTGCACCAGAATCGCCACACCTCTCGACCCCATCACAAACCCGGCGTAGTAGACCTGGTCATAGCCATACCGCGTCAGGCTCTTCCCCTGTCATAATACTGCACCTCTTTTTATCTTATCTAACACCCCCCGCACATTCCAACTCATCACTCTCATTGAGGCTTTAGTCAGCCTCCTTCCGGGGTCCTCAACCGCCATCCAATCGCAAGCATAACAATGGATTCAGCAAACGGCATGGTAGGCATAAACACATTCTAATCAACAAGTGAGACAGCTGTGTGCAGTGCAATTCGCCCCCCCCACTTCCCTTCAACCTCCCCATCACCCCCCGACCCCCGACCCCAACCCCACAACTTCTGACCCTGTAACATTTCCCTCAACTCTTCCGCACCCCCTCAACCCCCCCCTCATACCTCAGCAACGTTGAAGTACCTGTCGCGGCATAGGGTATCGCCAACCCCCATCGGGAGGCTGAAGACCATCTATCCCAATGGATCCCCATAAACAGGCCCCCCAATCCCCAACTTACTCCCCCGAAAAACAAACTCCTCTAAACCTGGGGAATGCGTCCGCCCTCCCTCTCGCTCCCCCCCACCCACATCTGCATCCCATGTTGGCAAAGTCCTAAGCCTTCACACCATTCTGTCTGTGAATGTCAATGTCGCTTGCCGTTTTCGGCTTGGCCACTCACAGCCGCTCCATGGTCTCGCTCAGCACCACATATCCCAGAGTCAAGTCATACTTCACCATCTTTCACGGGTCTAACTTCCGAGCATCTGGAGCTTCAGTCTCCCCAGCCCCCTTCTCCTTGGAGGGCGATCGTTTCGACGTTCGGGATCTCCAGTTGCTTCTACTCTTGCCTGCGCCTTTGATAACATAGGATTTGTGTGTATAAAAAGAGGCTGTGATCTCATGTAAAATGTTCTTGTTACCTGACTTGAATCTACCAGGGGCATGCTACTGCTGGGGCCCAGGGGAAGGCTTACCTTCCTGGGCCCTGCCCAGCCCCTGGATACCTGGATACCTGGATACCTGGAGTTCTTGCTTGGGTCCTAACAGGAGGGGGCTGCTGCCAGTGGGGCCCTGGAGGGACCGCCATGGGGGCTGTCTCCTTGCTGGAGTGCTCTGTGTGCTGGCCCCTGGGCCCTGCATTGCCCCTCCTGATGCCCAGGACCTCTGGGACCCCATTTTCCTGTTGGGGTTCTCCCTTGGGGGCTTGGTTGTCTCTGTGCCCCCCTAGCACCTGGGAAGCGCTTTACTTCAAATTGCCCTGTTGCTGAGGGAGCCTACCCCTCCTGGCTTCCTTTATTAATGTCAGCGCGGGTGCCCACCCCGCTATTTACTTTATATACCGAGGGAGCCCACCCCTCATTGTGACCCCCGAGAGGTCACCGCCGCCACCCGAGTTGTCTGGTGCAACGTTGCCGGGCCGCTACCTTGCCCGAACCGGAAGTGAAGGTGGTGGGTGGGGCCAGTGCTTGAGAGCACGTCCGGAGACTCGGGGGCTCCCATTCAAGTCCCGGTCCCCGAGGAGAGAGGACCGGGTGAAGGACGTCGCGTTCGCGAAGGCGGGGCTCCCAAAATTGAGGGAGAGCCCCGCCAACACCACAGAGAGAAGTGGAGGGGCTCGAGGCACATTGCCGGTGCCTGCCCCGCCGCCCGAGAGAGAGAGCCTCCACTGCGCCTGGCCGGTAAGTGAAGCCAACAGGGGGGGTGGGAGGGAAGCACCCTGCTGGTGCCTCCCTTCAGGGCAGCCCCCCTTGACAGAGGCTGCCCCAATGAGACGTCCCTCATGTGCGAGGCACCCGAGTCTTGAGCGGCCTGACACGTTATGGCCTCATTATTCAGAGCCGTATGGCTCCAACGATTGGGCATTGTGATATTTAGAGCCCACGAGGCTCCTAGGGGGCATCTTCTGTACCAGGGGCCCCGTGGAGGTCCCGGGAGCCCGTGTTCCCCCAGAGCCATTGCGCTCTAACGTTCACGGGGGCATTTCGGGTGGTGGAGCGGCCCCGGTTGGCAGCGGGCCGCTCCCCCCAGTGTGGCAGCATTTTTCCTCCAGAGCCCACGAGGCTCTAGCGTGATTTGGAGGCATTTTGCATTTCGAGCCCACGAGGCTCCCACGTTGTTTTTGGGCACTGTTAGGTTATTAAAGCCCATGAGGGGCCAGAGAAGCCCATGCTGAGCCCCGTGGCTCCAACCCTTTGCGCAGTCCTTTTATTTGAGGAGCCAGAGTGCTCCAGAGGGCACATGTGTGTCCAGAGCTAGAGGGCTCCACTGCTCTGCGCAGTATTGATTTCCAAAGCCTAGAAAGCTCCCACGTGTGGCAGCAATCCCCATCTTTCTAGCGACTGCTTAATATGTTGAAATGTACTAATCCAATTGACTTCCACAATATCATTCATAGAGGTCTTAATTATTGTACCGAGATATATTACCTCAGATACAACTCTGGGATCGCTAAATCGCCTTTTTTCAGAGCATAATACTTGAGTCTTCCCAGAGTTTAATTTATAGCCTGATATTAAGCCAAATTCTGAAGCAAGTCGTTCAATCTCTATAAGTGTTTCACCGGGATTAACGGTCATAACTGCCACATCGTCCACATATGCGAAAACCTTGTGTGCTATATTTTGCACTATAGATGGCTTAACTAAAGGGTTGTTAGTTAATTTATTTAGTAAGGGATTAATAAATAATGTAAATAATAATGGGGAGCAGGGGCACCCCTGCCTTGTACCTCTTGTAATGCTAATCATAGCAGATTTCCTCCCCATTGCAGCAATTCTCGCATTTGGAGCAAAGTATAACACCTGGATTGCTGTCAAAAAATTATCCCCAAAACCTGATTTTCTCATAACCTCCCATAAATAATACCATTCAACCCGGTCAAACGCTTTCTCTGCGTCAAGTAATACTAAAGCTAATGCACGTTTTTCAGCCTGAGCAATATCCATTAAAGTTATTACTTTATTTATATGTGTCACGGTGCCACGTTTAGGAATGAATCCGTGCTGATCTAAAGAAACCAGCGGAGTTATCACTTTTGAAATTCGATTAGCAAGTATTTTTTAATACAATTTGCTATCGCAGTTAAGCAAAGAAATAGGGTGATATGATCCCGTAAATTCTGGAGACTTACCCTTTTTACTAAAAACAACAATCAAGGCGTCATTCCATGATTTTGGTGCCTTACCCTTCTGAGCGGCCCTAAAAGTGTCCAACATAAGATATTTTAACTGTTCAAAAAATAATTTGTAAACCTCGGCAGGGATATAATCTGGTCCAGCTGCTTTACCATTCGCCAAACTTTTTACCGCTAGGTCCAGTTCTTCCATTGTAAATGGACTGTCTAGCCATTCCTTATCATTCTCGCTCAACTGTGCAAGCTCCCCTAGATCAAATCGTACTTTTGTTCGATCAACATTCTGTTGCGAATACAACTCTTAATAGTACTGGTGAAGTATATCAAGAATTTTGTCGGGGTCCTGTTGTAAAATTCCGTGTTGATCCTGCATATTAACTAAAGATCTAGAGGTTGATTGCATCTTTAACCGTAGGGCTAGTGACCTCCCAATTGCCTCACCATATTCATGCATATGTCGTTTGTATACCAAATATTTTCTTGCGTTTTCCTCACTCCACACCCCCGTTATCTTAGCTCTACATCTAGCAACCTTATCCTCCGCATCTACTATATTCTGTTGAGAACAGTTTTTTTGAATTTCCCTAATTAAGTTCTCCTCAGAAGTTCTCAATAGCATATATAAGTCTTGCATTTCCCCCCTTAATTTCCTCCGGCGAAAATTACCATAGCTCATCACCTCCCCTCTAAAGCACGCTTTTAATGTTTCCCACACTATATCAATACTGGCAGTTTCTACATTAAAGTTAATAAATTCCGTTATCCATTTTGCCATGGTAGTCTTACACTCTGCATCTAAACATAATAAAAAAGATCTAATACCAAAATCCGTCGACGAATCTGGTATACTCAGCACCTAAGGTGCATGATCAGATGTTACTTTGGGGAATAGTTCAATATGAGCTTCAGATAAAGAAGAAAGAAAGTAATCTAATCGAACCATTTTTTTGTGTGGAAATGAATAGTAAGTATAACCGGGTGAGGTTGATTTAAAATTACTCCAGGCATCTACCAGGCCATGATCTATTACCAGATTGTATAGTGCCTTAAAAACCTGTGGTTTACGTCCAACATATTTGTCAGGGCCTCCTGCCAGTTCAGTATTATTTAAGTTAATATTCATATCTCCACACATTATCAATGGAGTTACCCAGTTTGCCAATTCCATATTCAATTTTACTAAGACCTCTGGGTCATCCAAATTTTACCCATATACTGAGCATAAAGTTATATGAGAAGATCTAATTTTACCCTCAGCAATAGCCATCTTCCCCATTTATCAGTTAGGGTACGAATTGTTGTACTCAAGCGTGGTTTTTCTAGAATCATTACCCCCGAGTCATAGAGGTCTGCTGTGTTGCACAAATTAATGAGTAGCCCAAATCATGTACTAAAGAGCGATTGCTCCATGATAAATGTGTCTCCTGGAGACAAACAATATCCGGTTGAATATAGCCAAGTTCAGAAGCCACCCTATTCCTTTTTTTCACATTATTGAGGCCGGACACATTTAAAGAGCATATTTTAATGTTAGGAGCCATAAAAATTATTCTTAACACTCCAAACTATAGCGCAATTCTCTCTTGTGTACAACAAACTCCTCAAACGTATCGTCTCGAGCTCAAACATCTTTCCCTTCCTGTGCTGCTTTTTGCCCTCACCAGGGTTTTTATCCCTTTTTACCCCCCCGTGCTGCCATCCCTTACCACAACCCACCTCCCTGTGCAATTCTCCCACCCCCCCAGTCCCCCTTCCCCACCCTCTTACCGAGACTTTAGGACTTATGGTCCTTCGATGTAAAGCTTCCCAAGTCTCCAGCCTCCCCCCCACAGGAATACCAATATCCAAATAATATACTCAACCCTGACCCAAGAAAGAGAAAAAAAGAGAAAACCACCGCTATTCAATAATCCTAATTTAGTAGAGCTCTATGGCCCTTCTTTTCCCTTTATAGTATGAAAATACTCCTTTGCAGCCTCCACATTAGTAAAATAGCGAGTATTTTCTTTATAGATCACTTTGAGTTTGGCAGGATTCATTATGTAAGCTTGTGCCCCCATACTCTGGAACTGTGTGACCATCTGTCGTAACTGCCACCTAACATCTACTGTATATTTGGAGAAATCAGTTGTTGTAAAAAACTCACATCCTTCCCCTTTGCTTTTCTTATTAGGGCGTGTATTCAAATACACATCCTCCCTAGCTAAGAAACTGTTAAACGATACCAAAATGGGTCTGGGTCTGGGTCTGGGTCTAGTATTAGATGCTCCAGGTTGTATACGTAAATTGAATGGGAACCTATGCGCCCGCTCTATTTCTCTGTCCCAGTCCCACTTGGTAATCTCAGGGAATGTTTGTGAAAATAATTGTACAATAAATTTCCATGGATCTTGTCCCTCTTTTCCCTCAGGAATTTGCATAATTCACAAATTGTTGCGCCGAGCGCGATTTTCAAAGTCAGCTAATTTCCATTGTACATCATCTTTATTCGCACTCAACAGTTCCGCAGTAGTATTCTGTTGTATTAATTGATCCTCTATACTGGAAATCCGAGATTCAACCTTAACAATTCTTTCTCCAAAATCAGTTTGGGATTTCGTCAACTTTCTTATTGAATTCTGGAGTCTACCACAAGAATTTTGTATCCTTAAACTGTCCTGCTCCGTCTTATCCATATGTGAGAGGATAGTTTGATAAATGGTATACAGAGTGATATCCTGCTCCGCCATTGCCGCTGCCTCTATGCTGCCACAGTGTATCTCTGACAGTGAACCATTGTTTGCCGCTGCATCAATCATTGAGTATTCTCTTTCTCGTATAGTAACAGGACTATCTTTGCCCATATCAGCAGAGTTCTCTAATTCACCCTCACTATCATCTACCATTCTCATTTGCCTGGAGTATTGCGCAGTTAGATCATCACAGGATGAATAGAGAATAGAAATCCCCTGATTCACCATCCGTTAATGAGGGGTTTTCAGACACAGCTTGTAATGGTAGTGTAAAATGTAGCGGCTGCACTTGTGCGGGAGCTTGTGTTTTACTCTTGTCAGAAGCCGCCACTGATACAGTATCTTTATTCAAGACTGCGTCCGTATTACCACTAGCCATTCTTCTCAGTGAGCCCAGTTTATCTGCAGCCTCCACCACCTCCACCTCCATATTTACAATAGTTGCGGCGTCTCCCCCGTTTTCGTCCATTTGCAGGCTATCACTATTAGCATTAACAGCCGCAATCGAGTCATTAGCACTAGCATGGGCGGCATCTGATTTTCCCTTGCGCTTTTCCTCTGCCGCATTAAATATAGCAGGTATTGTAATAGTCTTGGTCTTACCGGCTTCACCTCTCTTCTCGACGGAGGCGGTGGCAGTTTTACCCGTTTTAGGTCCTTCCTCGCCTACATTTTCACCGCCGGCTCCGACGCCACCCCCGGACGTCTCATGAGCCCGTCTTCCACGTGTTCCTTTAGGAGCCATCCTCCTATATTCTGTGCTTGCTGGGTGATGACCTGTCAACAGGCTCCTCAGGTGCCTAAGGTTCCTGCAAACCGCCAGCAGCTGTGCTAGCTACTAGCGACCACACAGAGCGGTATCGTGCCGGAAGCCCATGTATCACCACAAAAACGGGTGAGCAGGGGTAATCTTGGCGGGTGACTTCCTTGCCCTGACTAGAGTGGTGGGTTCTGCCTGGCTTTGGCGCAAGCCTCAGCCAATCAGAAATCGCCATTTCTAACACTGTGTTATTGCATTGTTTGCATCAGATTCACCTAGTGCCTGACCTGTGTTATTGCATTGTTTGCATAAGATTCACCTAGTGCCTGACCTGTGTTATTGCATTGTTTGCATCAGATTCACCTAGTGCCTGACCTGTGTAATTGCATTGTTTGCATCAGATTCTCCTCGTACCTTGCCTGTGTTATTGCATTGTTTGCCTCAGATTCTCCTCGTGCCTGGCCTTTGTTATTGCATTGTTTGCGCCGGAGTCTCCTAATGCTTGGCCTATGTTATTGCATTGTTTGCGTCACGTTTTCCTAGTGCCTGGCCAGTGTTATTGCATTGTTTGTGTCACGTTTTTCTAGTACCTGGTCTGTGTTATTGCATTATATGCGCTGCTTTTGGTATGTTATTATTCTAACAGTTGCAGGTTTTCTAACAAACATGGTACCTTTTATCCCAATCAAGTGCATCTGACTGCAAGGACACTGCACTCTCCCTGCAGTAGCAATCTACTTCCTATTTATCTAGCAACAGACAGCACAACATGTCTGCCAGAGATGTCGTAGGGTCAGAAACAGTACATAAGTAAGTAGGTATGATGCAAAACAAACTTATGAGTAAGATTTTAAACGAAGAAGCTGCTGTGATAGACGGCAAAACATCCATGTCGAAACATCGGCAGTATGACAGTGGTACATGGAATGATAATGGTAGATTTATTTACACATCTGTGCAGTGCATGTCACTGCACAGACGTGGTTTTACAAGGCAACTCTGAGCTCACTGAGTGTGGCGCTTCCACGAATCTCAGAGACAGGCTGTTCCAAAGACGGTAACAGAGAAGGTTGAAAGATCTGAGTCTTGATCCTGGCAGATGGACGGGTGATCCCTGAGGGGGTGTAGTTGGTCTGTGTGTTGCCACAGCTGTCCAGGGGGTGTAAGAAAATGTCAGCAATTTGTGGAGGGTCCTCTTTTGGGTGAGAACCACCCAGTTTCATGCAGTACAGACTTGAGGGGTTGTGTCTGCTCAGGATGAGTTACATTCTCATATCAAAGTGGAGGACCTTGTCCAAAGGGGATTGATGTTACCAAGGTTTAACATCTTCAGTTATGGCAGATAGAGAAAGTCCATGTACCTCCAGGTGCTTGAAAAGCTTTCTGCACTCTGCTGGTGCAGGCAGGATGTTTATTCTCTATTTGGCATTTGCCAGGGGATGTTCAGATACAGTGGTTGAATTAAACCTTGGAGCAGCACTTGTAGCGTGGACTCTTGGAGTCTTGTAGTATTTGCTGGATGCGGTAGAACTGTCTTAATGTTCCACAGAGCTCAGAAAATCCAAACTCTCCTTTATCTCAGAGCTCAAGGTCTGTGGCTTGAAAAGTAGAATTGCAATAAAGAAGAAGACCTAGACCATTTCTACCTCTCCCGACCTTTGAACTGATAATTGAGGAAAGAAGCCCTTGTCTGGAAAGCATATCTACACAAGGCGCAGCTGACAGAAGTCCTGCCTCGAAGGAAGATCTGCATGAGGCACGACTGACAGAATTCCTGCTTGGAAGGAAGATCTGCACAAGGCACAGTTGACAGAAGTCCTGCCTGGAAGGAAGATCTGCACGATGCACGACTGACAGAATTCCTGCCTGGAAGAAAGATCTGCACAAGGTGCAAGCAACAGAAGACCTGCCTGGAAGGAAGATCTGCACAAGGCACAGCTGACAGAAGTCCTTCCTGGAAGGAAGATCTGCACAAGATGCAGCTGACAGAAGCCGCAGCCTGAAAGGAAGATCCGCACAAGGCGCAGCTGACTGAAGCCCTTGCCTGGAATGAAGATCTGCAAAAGCTGACAGAAGTCCTGCCTGGAAGGTAGATCTGCACAAGGTGCAGGTGACAGAGGTCCTGCTTGGAAGGAAAATCTGCACAAGGCACCACTGACAGAGGTCCTTCCTGGAAGGAAGATCTGCAGAAGACGCAGCTGACAGAAGCCCTTGCCTGGAATGAAAATCTGCACAAGCAAA